>NC_052103.1:4665549-4840912 GCF_012273895.1 Zerene cesonia
AAAAAAAAAAAAACGGGTCACTTAATGTACTCTACAATTAACCACTTTCAAAGACATAAGACAAAGTCGTTAGTCCATTGTGTATGTAATGCAGATAATAATATATAAGTAGACAAACGCGAGGAAGTAATAAAGGGTTTTATTTTAACCACACCTATCCAAACATAACCGCACTTGTGTAAATTGGTACGTGACGTCACTATCACACTGGCGTAATCTTGCTAAAAATTGATTAAGCGAACAATGATATTTTCATACATTCTACAATTTGCAGATTTTTAATTTCACAACAGAATTTATATACATCTTAAAGCCTTTTTTAAATCTCGTTCGTAATATTCAATTTAAATAAAACCTAACTCAAATATATGTATTTAATGATAATATATTCTATGTATTTCTATAGAACGTTTGCGATAACAATACGATAATAAGAGCTAAAGCTAAAATGCAAGTTATTATCTACGGTACATTAATAAAATACTGGTATAATATTGAATAATTGTACTATTTTTATTACTCTTTACGACTGCAATGAATAACTATACAATGTTACTGTAAATGATAAAATACTCAAATCCGCACATTTTATAGAAACAATCACACAACAAAATCTAATAATACATTTATGATTTCATTTATGCTGCTAAAATTTTGAATTCAATTGTAAGTAAATGTATTGTTCTCTCTAAAGGCTTGTTTAATTATCAATATAATGGCCAAAGTAAATCGTATTGTGATATTTTTAAACAACAGTGATTTGGCCTTTGAATATTCAAATTAAGGTATTTTTTTTTAACAAAAATTTTAATAAATTAAATTACGTTATTAGAGTGAAGTTCATTATAAAATAATCGGCGAACAATAAAAATATGTCATATTACGTATTTCGTAAGCAAAATCAATACTTTTGTTTATAAAGCTCACTAGTCTTCGTTTGTTTGAACGCACTAATCTCACGCGCTACTGAACCGATTTCCAAAAATCATCGATGGGTATATATGTGATCCCTGAGGCTATATAAGTACCACATTCAAGGCCGGGGCGGATCGCTAGTTAGTTATACACTACATTTGGCGAATTTATTAGATAGCACTTTAAAATATCAACATATTACAGGATTAACCTATTTTGAATTGTAATGTTCTTTGAGAATTAAATCACATTGACCTACGGCGCAAAACTATAGATTACCATATAATATTCGTTTTACTTAACTAAAATAAAATCTCAAATTACTGAAAATAGCATACACAACTCGACATCCTAATACATTTTTACATTACATTACATTAACTCAATGTTCGCTCATTTACCATCATCAAGACAGGGGGGACAAGTAGTGCATTCCGAAAAGCTTGCTTTGCCATCAGACGTTTTAGAACTGGCTGCTTTATTGTTGTTGTTTGCTAGAAAATTCACCATGTTAATTCTAAATTTGATAACATTTTCTTTCTATGCTACAATACTATTAATATCTCAAATCCCATCAACGACTAATAGGTGTGCAATGTGCATACCGCGTGCCTATAGGCGGCATATATAGCCATAAGCCATTACATAAGGCTATACGACTGCTCCTTAGCTCGATAAAGTATTATGTAAAGTATTTTCTCGTGTATTCAATGTATGAATGAAAGAATGAATTGGTTACAGACTATTATTTTATTGCGCAAAACGAACGATAGGGAGTTTACCAATTTTATGTCACTATTGTAGAGTAATTTAATTATTCAAATAATATTATACCCGCATAAAGATGTGCTTATATATGAACCAGAAAATATGTATGGATTGGTAGAGAAATGTTTGTTGTTTAGATGGATTACAAACCCAAATATGACACATGTTATTTTAAAATATAAGTTCCACAACAAAATATCACCGGCAGAAAATTGTTCATCTTTTTTTAACACATTAAATACTAATGCATTGAAATAAAGTATTACACGTATAAATCGTTATTATCACCCATATGATTTCTTCATTCAATTATTTTTCCTGTTATAGAGAACTGTACCGTATCTAAAAATATAAAGGATTACTAAAATGTAAACATGAATTTATTTATGTATAAGACTTGATGACGACATCCCAACGTCTGTGCATGATTTCAATGCTTAAAGCCGTGAAGAAAGTACATAAATTATTCAGGCTATATGCCCCAAACATAGCATTTCAGTTATATTTTAAAACCTCATTCAAAGAAATCAATTCTAAAGATGCTCATATAAAAGATGCAACATTTATGAATAACGTCAATCAACGAAATATTTAAATATACATAACTGGTCCACAATGTCTTTAAATTTAATTCGTGGTCTGTATCCCTATGCATATTCCATAGACGTTCATTCACATATTTAGACAGCTGAATTTTGAAAAAAAGGAATTCGACACAAAACCAAAAGAACATGAAGTTTATCAAAATAAGTAACCCAAAATTGACGCGGTTGTTATAAATCGTTAATAAAAATAATGTATCTTAACGATGAAAACGGCATTTAAACATGCGCGCGGCAGCCCCTAAATCGTAGCCCGAGTTGTTTACATTATTCCGAGCTACATACGCCATAGCTCGGGCTCGTTCCTCTCGCGTTCCTTCCTTCCGTCCCTCGCCCCTTGCAATATTAATTCTAAATTGCCCTCCCCTCCTTATAAGTATTTATAAGTATCTATTTTTAGAATAATTCTAGACTGAAGAATATTTTTTAGCTTAAAGCTAAAACATTTAAATGAAGTGTTTACACATAAAAAAAAATATAGAGCGTGAGGATAAGTGAAAATAAGTCGATAAAGTTATGCGATAAGATTACACGTTTTCACATGTCTATAATCGATTTTAATCAAAATATTAATGGATTGAACTGATAAATTGGTCGTAATATTAAATGGTGTATTTAATATTTTGCACTAAAGCATTGATATGATACACTGTGATAGTGTTGAAGCAGCTGATATGTTGAATTTGTAATGTCCCTACGGGAAAGTATATTATGGTGACTCAAGTAACTTACACCGTAATGAAATCTACTAATATATTGTGGAGAGAAAAATTATAAAGCTACTATCTGACCCGATAAACGCTGTTCTGACTGTTTCTTATCAAGCAGGGGTATAAATAATACATGTTGACCAATTCGCAGACCTACCCGATATGAACACAAAATTTCTTGAGAATCGTTCCAGCCGAGGAGTATGGTAACTAACAGTGTGACAAGATAATTATATATATAGATAAGAGATAGAGATTTATACGCTATGAGTCGTCCTATCCTATATCCTATTATAATTTATCATTGAGTTCGCATTACGATTGAAATTTGTTTAATGTATGTTATATGGTCAGTGGACTGTGGAAGGCAGGCTAGAGTCGTTAGTGATAAGTTCTAATTTTGAACAATGTGCAATCCTAGTAACAATAAAATTTGCAGAACGGAAATTCAAGCTAGCTCACTGCCTCATACAGTTTCGTAGCATATTTGACATAGGAACTGTTACTATAATAATCACCTATTCCTATAATATTATTAAACGTTAAGTTATTGAAAATGTGAGTGTATGACGTTGTCGTTGGTAATCTCTGGAAGAATTAAAATATTATGCTATATAGTATATATGTTCCACAGGCCATATCACATATAAACGTATAAATCAAGGTAAACATAGTGATGACCAAAATTCTTAAATTAAGATAATCAATTTATTAAATTTTATATAAATTTATGAAGCTAAATTACGCGTTCAATGTTACAACATTTGACATAAATATACGCGAGCGCATTTTAATAAAAGCAAAACCAATAAATAAGTGACGCAAGGTAATTATTAAAATAAAACAGGTTTTTTTTTCACAACCCCATATTATTAAATGGGGATACGAGTTGATCATGGAATTTACAAAATTGTATACACATAATACGTCTTATAATAATGTTTTGTGTTGTCTTACCGAGAAGAGGGTAGTCCTTGAATGGTTCATTCTTTATAACTTCTATTCCTTCGCCGCCGCCGGTTTCATTTTTGGACACCTCAGCCACGCAGTACAACTGTGCGACTTGGTACTAGGAAAAATATACAATAATAAAGATCATTTCACAAAAAAAAGTTTACGCATTCGTGTGTGTGGTCAGAATTCAGAAATCAATCTCATAATAAGATATGTTAAGTGTTTTCTGCAAAATGGCAAATTTTGATGGTGTATCTTAGAAATATGAATTCTTGTTTTTATGTATTTACGTTATAAAGTCCTCGATCATTTACTCTACCACACGTTTATATTCAAGTTTTTAATAGCATATTTTTATGATCTATTACAATTAGTTTGCCTTATCTATTAAATAAGCACGAATCCGAGTTGTAACCGCAATGTATCGTATTAAAAGAGATTACGACAATGGTACTCAATATAAGGAATAGGTTGACGCAAAAATAAATGAAATTACAAAGTAATTTTAATCATGTTATATCTGCGTCGTCGTACACAAACAACCTTTTTTGAGAATGACGCAATTGAGTCAAACATATAGTTACAAAAAGTACAACTTAGCATATAATATTATATCATATATGTATCTGTATAACAGGTTTTTTTTCACATATGTTTATTATATATACTAGTTATATATTATTAAAGGAATCAAGAGGTTGACAAAGCGACAATACAAAACAGTGTGCGGCATTGTATTATAAAGAATCTAGGTAGGAACTATTGAAAGATTACACTTTTCCAGTTATATAATTAACATTTTGTGAACTACATCACATAACATTCGCGGAGATAAGACCTTGACCGACTGATGCGGCGGCCGCTATAGCTCGTTGGCTAACACAACTCGACTTTTTGTCAATGGTCTGTCTATTCTCAAGGACCTTTGGTTGAAGCTTTGTGTTTTTTTGACACGAATATTGCCTTCAAGGGTGTCATAGGTTTCATCTGTGTCAAAAAATCGTATATTGAGTATTTTGTATATGTGCAAAATTATACAGATTTGTGTAAGACATTCTTCCATAATCATAAACAAAATAATATACAAGATGTAATTTTGGATTTTTACCTGAAGGGAAAGTAATCTTAATAACATAGATAGAAAATTTTACTCAGCGAAAACATTCCATTATGTTTGAAAAGAAAGTGAAACAGCATTCTACAATTTCCAACAATGTATTTACCACACCCATCAACGAAACCAATTAAAATCAATAATATTACATCATGTACTTTAATGGCATTTATCAATATTGTTATTTAAGAGGATAAAATTTCTCTAAAAGAACTTGATAAAGCAAATACTATTTGTAAAAGTATCATGCGGCTGTTTGACATTTTATATTATTTATGTGGTTATATGTGACTTACATAATATGCCTTTAAATTTTCTTTTACAACTGTACCCTAAATATTGCCAATGATATCAATTGAAATAATATTTGAATTTAATGATAGAAATCATACAAAGATCAAAAATTGTGTTCATTTGAATTACTTTAATTAAATTATAAAACTTAATGTGCATTTTAAAATACTGCATGTATGTACTCTATATGCATCTGCTTACTTCCTTAGCTGTTTATGCTATTTAATGATCATCTACAATTTTAAGTAGACTCATGTATTTGTAATGCAAAAAAACAACATCTGGACTTTATTTACAGCTTGCTCTAAACTTATATATTTGACATACAATCTGATAAAGAAATGTGTGCATATAGAAGCATGCCTTGCCATACATTGATTTTCTAAATAGGTGTTTGATTTATGAATAAACAATATTTTCATTATTTCATAACTATTAGGATCGTAAAAGTGTGGAATAATTTAATTATTTTGTATGATTGTTAATTCTTATGTAATTACCAGACAGTTAAGAAGGTTTTAAAATGAGAAATTACTATTTAGCAGTTTCATATGAGATGATAAGCAACTTATAGTTCTAAAGAGCAGTTATGATTTTTTAAATGGCATATAAAGAGCATTTACAATATTTTTTTTATTCATTTGTTTCACCTATATCATTGTTTTATCTCAACAGAATAACATTGTTGCAGCTCATATTTTTTATATGTTTTATTTTATTCTGCGATAATATAAGCAAACAGTATTTTTATTATTAATTTATAAACTAATTATTGTATAATTTGGAGACTTAGACTATTTTTCATAATTTGCGTAAATAATTTGATATCATCTCACTGTAGATATTATGTATCATTTTTATTATCTAACTGATTATTTCAAAATTACTCCTTGAAGCCATCAATTGTATGGTAATTGCAATTAACTCCATTGATAAATTGGTTAAAAGGGTACTTTGGTTTAAGAATGGTTCATGTAAAAAATAGAGATTTAACATTTTTTTAATACAATTATCTCAAATTAGGAAAAACTTACCTCTTCAACTGTTAATGGAAGGGTAACACGACTGAAAAAGAAAAATAATTTTTATTTATTATAGTGACGCAAAAATTTTAAATCAAGCTCGGCTTTAGGATACATAAAATAAAATTAATTTAAATTAATTTAATTTAAATTTTAGAATACATTTTGATTGGTTAATAATTATATTTTATAGCTAAATATTGATCGTACTTTGATAAACATTATGTGAAAAAACCGCTTACGAAAGCAACGCTCTACAGATTTTTGCTGACTGTTAAAAAATCGATTTATTTTCGCAATTACAGAATATAACCTTTAACAATACTCACTATTCTTTGATAAGCATCTTGATATTGTACTTTTTCACTTATATGCACATTAGATTACTCACTACAACCTTAGAATAAACTTATCACAGTTCAACACTTGAGCGCTGGCCCTATTTATACGATTTTGTAAATTAATGAATCTTTGACCATTCAATGACTGAATATGACAAGGCGCATGCTTCACTTCATGATACAGCGGATATTGCGTCAACAAATAGGCTGCGTTCAGAACAAATTTGTAAAAGGTTTTATCAAGGAATATTGTCTTGTAAGTACTTATTTATCGTTTACTTTTATTTAATTTCACATTTAAATGTGCCTATTTAGATTCATATTATAAACATATGTAATATTATTTTGTTGACAAAACTTCACTGATCGTATTCTAGTTGTTAGTAGACCGCTAGCCACTAGGGTTTTGACATTTGTCATTAGTTCTTAATCTGTGATTTGTCATTTGTCAAGCGCTTGTCATTTTGGCACTGCTGATTTTCTGTTGGGTGGCTAAGTGCCAACTGGTATCAAAGTATTATGTCGATGGTATAGAATAAAAACCATAAAAGTATTGGAAAGTAAGCGTAAAGAATTGGTATAGTTATTGAATGCATATTGGTGAATTTGAAATGCAATTTACTATAAATTTACTTTGATTGCAAATGTTTTAAAACATTGTATTCTTGTTAAAACCAATAACTTGTTCAAAATGAGCCTGGTTGGAAAGAAGTGTGAATCAATAACGCTTCTTGAATCAAACAGGGAGGAAATTTTGAGTCAAGTAACGCCAGATGATGTTCTTAAGTTAGATAAAATTACGGAGACATATTTATGTAGCCCTGAAGCGAATGTATACGATATAGATTTTACGAGATTTAAAATAAGGGATTTGGAAACGGGAACGGTCTTGTTTGAGATTGCGAAGCCTCCAACAGATTTTGGGGTAGATAATGAGGGTGCGGAGGATGGATCTGAAGAACCACTCGATCCTAATGCGGGAAGATTTGTCCGGTATCAATTTACACCTCAATTTCTAAAATTACGAACTGTTGGTGCTACGTAAGTGTGAATTCTAGCCAGTAATCAATATAATTTGAATTGAGTATGTTTAGTAACAGTAACAAATATAAATTAAATTTTCAGGGTTGAGTTCACTGTTGGTGCAAGACCAGTTAACCATTTTAGAATGATTGAAAAGCATTTTTTTAGAGACACTTTACTGAAGACATTTGATTTTGAATTTGGATTCTGTATTCCATTTTCAAAAAATACTTGTGAACATATATATGAATTTCCAACATTGCCTCCAGATCTTGGTAAGTTATTGTTCTGATGATAATAATTAGTGATAGGTTTGAACCAACAACAAACTTTTTTTCAAATATTTGGCATGGATAACTAAACCTCATTTCTTCAGTCGCCCAGTTTTGTAAAGCCAAATATTAAATTAAATTTGGCCCATCCCTAATAATTATCTGATTTTTTTTTTATTTCATGAAAAGATTAACTAATTATGTGGTATTACAAATATTTCAGTTGAAGAAATGATTGCAGCTCCTTTTGAAACATGTTCTGACAGCTTTTATTTTGTTGACAACCATCTTGTGATGCACAATAAAGCCGACTATGCCTATAATGGAGGTATAAACATATGAAATATTTTGTCATAAATTTTTAACTCGGCACTAAAATGTACTATTGTACTATATAGTCACTATTGTTTTCAAAGTGTGATATTTTAAAAAATGAAAATGGTAAAAAGGCTTTTGGTTTGTGTTTTATGAGAAGGGATGTAAAAGCAAACATAGTTCTTATTTATTTTAGTATTTTTAATTTCAGAAACAATACATTTTTATGTATTGTTTTTAGCAACAATAATGATATTGTCAAAATCTCAAATAGATATAAGTATATAACATTCCATCAATATGTATAAGTAACAAAATTGGTTGTTATGTAGTAGATGTGTTCATAATATTTATTAAACATGTAATAACATAAAAAAATTATGAATAATGTAACTGATATCCGTGTTTAAATACTTTATGCATTTATTTTATTTTGTATTACCTAATTGTATGTATAATTCGTCATTTATGATTAATTTCAATTGGAAATAGAAATCTATGAGAATTCTGAAATGTGAAAAAGAAGCCTATAAAAATATGAGTGTAACTTATTTCCACTAAATGTTTTGAGTCACTAGAGTTGTTCTTTCTCACACTTAAGCACTTAAGTTTGCCACTTTTGAAACACCATTTATATTAATTTAGATTTTAAGCAAGAACTTTATACTATAAGTTATCTAGTCATTTTGATGTTTCTGCTTTATATGTATGATTATAAGAGATGAGAAGGTGTATATGCAAATGTGTGATTAAGTACAGGGAGTGAGAATAATGTGAAAAACAAATTCTCGGTATTTTTCTCGTCTGTATAATGTATTTGAATAAACAAAAGGAAGAAATTGAATACACTACATTTACATTGTCTTTACTTGGTTCTTAATTTCTTCCCTCCTAAAAAAAATTATATTTATTGCTAATCTTTATGGAAGCACATAATGATTTAATATTGTAATGTATGTGAAACTTTACTACTTACATAATAGAATTATATTTTGTAACTCAGAGATTGATTTTAATGACAATGGGTACAGCATTGCTTACCTTGTTAAGTATGAAAAATGAATTTGCCTTAGATTGGCAGTAAAAAGAATAATTTGTACTTTGTTTTTAAATCTTTTTAAAACATTGTTGATTTCATTTTTTTTTGCTTATACTTTTGATGCACGGCAAGATTAAATATATAAAAAAACTAAGGCCCGATTGATCACAAAATGCCGTCCATCGGCTTGTCTATCAAGTCATGCTTTAAATATTCACAATGAAAATGTGTTCAATCCTTATTTGTTTAACTATTTAATTATAAATAATTTCAATATTTAATGTTGAAGTTCAGATGTATTGAGGAATCGATGTTCACTTTGAAAGTAGAACATAATGAAGCTTGTAATGTTAGAGGGTATAAAATTAAAATAAAAAAATCCAATGAATCAAGTTATTTTATTTAAACGATCATATCAATTTTCCCGACTGCGATAGAAGGAGGGTAACGTTTTTCCGTTTGTGTATATTTAACGGTGATGACATATTTAATATGTATATGTTACCGTCAAAACCCGTTTTTCGTTACGCCGTGTTTTCAATAGTTAGAACTAGTTGTTACTACATTGTTTGGCATTTGGGACACTGCTCAATTGGTTCATATCATACCGAGAGCAAGGAGTTTGTTTGGGAGAATTCCATAGTCCTCTCGTTGCGATATGATGCGGAGTTCCCCAGAGCAGTGTATCAAGTCGTAACCTCTATCTTCTCTTTCGACTCTTCTCTCAAACTCAACCAGGCAAAGATTTTTGCATACCGGAACGACACCGCTGTCATTTTGCACAGCAGTACTTAGCGGAGTATATAGGGCTGCAGAAACCGAAATGCAATCATGAATCTTTTGCCCATTATTGTATTAATTTTCGAAACAAAACTTGGCATATTCTAGTCTTTAACATTTTTTTTACATTATTATTTCGTCATTATCTTTTTTAACTGAATTAGTTTTATCATACATTTTTTTATATACTACTCCAAGGCTTTATGTACAAATAGGTTAGCGACGTAAGGTTGTTTGCGAACCGTCGCATGAGCCAAGCGAGCGTGCAACGGTAGCTGCCGGCGAGTACTAAAATCGACTTCAGATCGATTCCCACTCAATCAGATTTTAGTATGGACCAAAATAAATGATCAGTTAATTAATTCTAGTTTTCAACGCGTTTTACCTAGTATGAAGTAGTTGTAACAAAGGCGTTTAGATACAACTAGTTCTAACTAGGGAAAAACGCGTTGTTACGGAAAACAGGTTTTGACTTTAACATAAATAACTTGTTTATTTGAGTTTGAAAAAGGGAAATGCTTTATTTCTTTGCAGTTCCTCGATTGATTTTACAAAAATGGCAGATATTGACGCAGTCGGCTTATCTTTTTATTATTTGCTTGTTATATAAGCAGTACCTTCTAATAATAACATTTAAGGATAATTTGTAATACCTATACATAATTAGGGTCTAATGAATTGATATATGATACATGTATATAACCACAGGAGTTTATAATTAAATACTACTAGTTCACGTCCACTTTTCGAACAAATGTTATATAAAATCGTGGTAGCCTCAGTTTCTGTTGAAATTAACCGTCTGACAGTGAAAATAAATTAAATAAAAACAACCAAAAAAGAACAGTCGCTCCGAAAATTTGGTGCAGCACATACTCACATCTTCGTCGTTTCGCTATTGGTAATTTATTATTTTACTTCACTGTACATTTTTTATAAATCGTCTACTACAATTTAACGGTAACAGACTTTCTCGAGTAGATATCTGATAACATAAGAATTAAGGTACATTCATTTGATAATAGTAATAAGTTTAAAAATATATACATATAAAATACAATTTAACGCGTGATCGCAAGTCTCACAATGAAAGATATCTAAATATGAGGAGATGCATCAAGTCGCGAAGCTTCTAAGAAGACTTCTAACAAGCCTCTTATAAGAAACACTCACTTATCAAACTATGCGGGCAGAGATATGTGGACAAATATCGGTACTAAACATACCTATTATATAAAACAAACGAAATGGACAGACTACTCGATACAATGGACATAACTAGACCCTAACTGAACTTCATTTGTCTTGTAAGGTAGAGAAGGTAAGCAGATCTGCAATGTAATCAAATTTAAGAGATGAACCGTCGGCATTGTACGCTCGCTGGGCTTATACGTGTCATAAGTTATGCGGACACGGCCTATCTTCTCATATTTAGATATCTTTGTTCGTATAATCTTCTATGCATGACTCTGGGGTCTTGATGTTCCTGATAAACTTTTATTGAGTAGCAATTTCTTCTTATCACCCACATTCTCTCTGTTCAAGTACAATATGTACGGAACTACATCCTTGTTAGCAAATGTCTTAGCATAATCTAAGCTTATTATTGTTGCTTTATTTTGAAGACACTGGTAATCAAGTTTATCAGTAATAGAATAACAAGTGTCTATATAATCAACAAATCTTCTTGAATCTTCATTTTTCCCGTAGATTCGAAATTTAAATGTCCATTTAGATGCGCTCTCCTTCGTTCCTAGCATCTGAACTGATATTTGAATCTGGTTGCTACTTTGTAATACATTAATGTACAGCAAAAAGTTGCAGGAATTTTTAGTAATCAATTGCATTATGCGATAATTTACTTGAACGTATAGATTGTTCTCTTTGTTAACTTGCGTTAGACGAAATTCTCGGTGACAAAGATCGAAGTGCTCCTCCACTTCTCTGACATTTCCTTAAAACATTTTATAATTCCATGTGAATGAAGAAATAGTTTCAACAAAATTGCAATTGCAAAGCATACTACTATTTCATTATTAACATACTGGCTATTGCCGCATTCCGCATTCACCTATTTATATTACATTAAAATAAATTTTCATGGTACAAAATTTCCTCCCCGATGAGGGGTAGTCCCTTGGATACGCAATTTAGTCAAAATATTTTTTTGCCGATGACTAGGTAGGTACCTTATAATATCATTGTGTCTATCTGCAAGCCAAATTTTAGCCCAATCGGTCCAGATGCTTGTGCTGTGCGTTGATAGACCAGTCAGTCATCTGTGTTTTATAACATAAGAAGATTATGAACATAAAAGTTTGTTATGACAGATGGGTATTTGATATCCTTTCACACAAATACCACTGAACTCATTTTAACGGTAGAAATACTTGCTTTTGATCAACGTATCGTCTGTCTTAAAACCGCGCTGCGCAGCTAGCAAGTACTTAGTTTGTTATAATGTTTGGCAGTAGGCCACAAAACTTTAATTTTACCTTTCCATGAACATCCATTCAAAATAGTGTTTGTAGGACACACAAATTCTTTGAATGGACATTCTGCTAAGTGGGCCTCCAGGGACTCTTTTTTTAAATGTATATTACATCCATATAACCAATTGGGACAATCCTGAAAAAAACCATTAATATTTATTATATTTACCATTCTTATATACAATTTATAATACATTTTTTGTGAATTGTTATAATAGATTTAACTAAATTAGCCAATTTCTTTTGTTCCAATATATTTATTATCTCAACCAGCCCAATCAGATTGTAATAATTGTGCTATAATTATCATCAATCAATATGTTCCCACAGCAGGACTACTATGAGGGTTGCGCAGATATATGTCGTCCGGATTTTATCGGAGTACATTGGGCTACACATAAATTTTGTATATCTATATATATAAAAATGAATCCCTATTTCTCTTAGTCACGTCATCACGCATTAACGGCTGGGCCGATTTCAAAAATTCTTTTATCGTTTGAAAGCTGCAATTACACAGAGTGACATCCTACTATTCCTACTATCCTACTTCCTATCCTATCCTACTAATCCTACTATATCCTACTAATACTATAAACGCGAAAGTTTGTAAGGATGTGTGTGTGTTTGTTACTCTTTCATGCAAAGACTACTGAACCGATTGCAATGAAATTTAATATGTAGACAGCTGGAATAAAATATAGGCAACTTTTTATCCCGATATTCCTACTTCGGGATAGGGACTTGCGCGGGTGAAATCGCGGGGCGCAGCTAATAGACCATATATATACCACGGGTGAAACCGGGGCGAGTAGCTAGTAAAGAATATAATTCAAATTCATAATACAGCTAAATGACGGCGAAAGAAAACGAAACTTTCTTAACTCGGAACTGTTATTGGTACACCATACAATACACAATACAGCCATAATACCTACATTATTGAGAGTGTTTACAAAACAAACGCGAGACATTCTTGTTGTATTTTAGTCAGTAGCGACAGCGGACACCGGAATCGACAGCTCGAAAACTGAATAATATGTATGATAATAATTAAATTTAAGCTGAGCCCGAGTGTGGCCGAAGTCAAAGTACGGAAACTTGAACTAAAGTGGCACTATTTCATTTTCGAATGAAGTAAATATTTTTCGAAGGTTCAATATTACGATAATGCCATCCATTCTATTGATAATAAATTATAAGGAGACATGATAATTATAAATTGTTAAAGTAAAGCAGCTTTTGCGCCTTCGCACGCGTTAGATTCAAAGTAGTTTAATAGATGTTACTATATACTAGCGATCCGCCCCGGCTTCGCCCGAGATACATATATAGCCTATACAAGCCTATAGCCTTCCCCAATACATGGGCTATCTAACACTGAAAGAATTTTTCAAATCAGACCGGTAGTTCCTGAAGTTAGTGCGCTCAAACAAACATACAAACTCTTTACCTTTATAATATTAGTATAGGTATATACCTTCCTCTTGAATCATTAATTCTATTTAATAAAGAAACCCCAACAAAATCCGTCGAGTTGTTTTAAAGATTTAAGCATACATAGGGATAGACGCGGGCGACGACTTCGCTTTATACTACACTGGTGGCCCGCTCCGGCTTCGCCCACGGTATATATAGCCTATAGCCTTCCTCAATAAATGGGCCTTACATTGAAAGAATTTTCCAAATTGGACCAGTAGTTGCTGAGATTAGTGCGTTCAAACAAACAAACTCTTCAGCTTTATAATATTAGTATAGAAGGATAGTGTAATTTATTATTTATGATTTAATTGTAGTGATTACCTTATTAAGCCTTTTAAAAACGGGATTCTTTTGCACTGTTAATTTTGAGACACTGAAATAAATAATGAAAAAAATTTGATTTTCATA
The DNA here is from genome assembly GCF_012273895.1 of Zerene cesonia. NCBI lineage: Eukaryota > Metazoa > Arthropoda > Insecta > Lepidoptera > Pieridae > Zerene > Zerene cesonia. Next base: position 4,680,081 of record NC_052103.1, read on the forward strand.
CTATGAGACGAAGATAAAAAATACAAAAAAAAATTGATCTTCAAAATAGCAACTTTCCCGCGCGTTTTCACCCGCGTGAACATGGGGTTTTTAGGAATGAAACCGAGGCCGCGAGGCGAGGTCTGTGCGACTCGCGCAATTTACAACCGGCTTCAAAAAAGGAGGTTATCATATCAACTGTACACTTTTTTGGCTTGGATAACCCAAAAATTTCCTTTTGACCGCTTTTGACAAATCACTTTTTATTTGTTACCTTGCATTATCCCATTTAAATTTGGTCTAGTTGTGACAAGATGAAGATTAATTGTTTATTAAAAGTTAAAAGTAAAAAATATATTTTATGTATATATTTAGAATATAATTAGGCAATGATTGTGAGTTTGCACCATTGTTGCGGACTTGGGGTACTATCTAGATCTACTGTACCTATATAAAAGTGGTAACCAATGATAAGCAATCACCACCGCTCATGAACATTTGCAGAGATAGGGTGCTTTAAAAGAATCAGTGATAGAAAAGGATTGAGAACAGGAAAGAAGGTATGGACTGGGAAGGATGAGCCCACTGCAACCCGATGGCATGCTACTATTTCAGGCCTGATTCTGAATATATATATATATGTTTATTTTTATATATATTTTTCATGAAGAGGTAATCATAAATAAAAATTAACTTACTTAACTGAATATCTTGATTTATTCAAATTTCTAGCCATAATTTTCTTTGTTAGCAAGATATATATATCTTTAATCTATTTTCAAGTAATAATTCTTCTGAATGATTTGCATCTGTGAAACATAAAAATAAATTAGGTATCAATTTGTAATTATTTTAATCATTAAAATAATAGTCATTCGAATAAATATTTGCCTACATAGGTAAGTCTAAAACTTCATCTCTGGTGGATCGTTATCTATCTATCTATCTATATATATATAAAATTCTCGTGTCACAGTTTTCGTTGCCATACTCCTCCGAAACGGCTTGACCGATTCCTCTGAAATTTGGTAAGCATATTGGGTAGGTCTGAGAATCGGCCAACATCTATTTTTTATCCCGATATTCCTACGGGATGCGGACTTACGCGGGTGAAACCGCGGGGCGCAGCTAGTATATTATAATTTTTAAAAAATCTTTTGATCTACCTTCCAATGAGACAAATGAAAATTGTTTAGAATATTGAAGTGGTTATTTTCTGTATTACACTCGGATAACTCACCTAATTATATAATTTATTGTATTATTCAAAAGGTATTTTACTGGTATCTACCTAATTTATAATCCCTATACCTGAAATAATCAATTATTACTTAATTTTTTTATTTAACACAGTAAATACGCCATTAACAACTAACAACTGACAAAGTGCACCAACACTCAGTTTGATACTCTATGGTACTGCGTGAAAAACCTACTATAGACAATTTTATCGCAATTTTTTTTCCATAGATTATATAGATATTTTTTAACTATGAATGTTTATACGTCCATAAGACGAACCACGAAGCATATTTCCAGTTGAGCTTAATGTAAAGGATTATTTAAGCCAAGAAGGATAGCTGTGATAAGCAGTGAGGTTTGTTCTTTTATCTTGCCAGCATCTAAAAAAATTATGTTTTTAACTTTTTTGGTTTTGATAACTCAGTTGAAACATTTTATTTTATGTAAATTTATTTATACAATTTGGGTCAAGTTTTTATAGTTGACAGTGGACTTTGTGGGTAAGCACTACAACCGCCCATGAACATTTGAAATAGCGTAAGGTCTTATCGACCGTACGCTTCGCCAAAAAAAAAAAAAATAAGCCGTCACGGGACGCCTGGCAGATGTGAATCGACATTATTTTATAAAATGAATATGATTTTATAATAAGAATAGACTGTGATAGGAACTGAATATGTCATAATGATAAAATAAAATATTACACCGTACACACTACTGCATATAGACTGTATATATTATACACTATCAGCCAAACAACGAACAAACGATTTGTTTATACAAAATTAATTTTTGTTTGCCAGCCGGCCACTTGATAGTTCCATCCACAGAGTAAGTAGGTACCTAACATTCTAATACATAATCCATAGAGTAAAGTAACACAATAACACACGCCAAACATTATCTGTACTATACAGATGGTACCGCAACATTATTCTGACTTTTATAGATTATAGAATATTATATTATCTGAGAACAGTATACAATATCTACTTCAGAGTAGTATAATAATACTGATCTACTTGATCTGTCCACTGTGCAGTAAACTAGGTACTCTCAACTCGGCTTTGCAAGGTATGTGAATAGTTTTTGCTTCATACCTATTATTTTTTAATTTAACCTGAGTAGGTTTGATACTTAGTGAGAATGTTGTTATAAAATTCTTTTATTATTATTAATTACGTTTTGAACATGTATTTCATTTCATTTTATTTCAGAAAAAAAACTACCACCGTAATGCCTCACTTCCGTATCGAAACTAATGTTCCAAAATCAAAAATTCCATCAGATTTTGTTGTAAAAGCAGTTCCAGTTTTGGCTAAAGCTCTAGGAAAACCAGAATCGGTACACGAGTTTTTTTTTATTAATAACTTGTATTTGTTATCTTGATTTTTATCTACTTTACGTTACGTTTTATATTTTACGCCTGAAAACTTAATAGAATCGTGTGTAATTAAAATTGTTAAGTAAGTTACAGTGCATTGCATTTTTGTGAAATAAATAACGAAAACCACTTGACCATCAATTAGTATTAAAATTTGATTAATATATATTATTATTATTGAATAATTGAATAATATAATATATAATTGAGGTTTTTTTGAATATACAATATAAAGCCAATATAAAGCGAATATACAATATAAAAAATCATTTAAAGGTATATTTATATGTACATGTGATATGTATTCTAGTTAAAATATTTACGTACTTAATACCTACCTCCTGCTTTTTACTATTTCTATACACAATGGGTTGCCTGGAAGAGATCACTCTTTAGTGATAAGGTCGCCTTCTGTGCTGGTCTAGTTTAAAGTTTTAATATTTAAGGTTTATTTGTATACCAGTACAATAAAGTGTTAAATAAATAAAGCTATTTTAATTTTCAGTATTGCGTTGTGTCTGTAATTCCTGATATTCCCATGAGTTTTGGTGGCACTATGGAGCCATGTGCAATTGCAAACCTTATGTCCATTGGATCTCTTGGTGTGGAACAAAATAAAAAGCATGCAAAAGTTTTATTTGACTTGGTAGAAAAAGAACTGGGCGTTTCTCCAGACAGGTTAGTATATCTTTAAAAATATGTATCGTAATAAGAAATATTCATTTATGAATACATAAGCATTAATCACCAAGATGTCTCAGTCAGAAAAAGTATAAAAATAAACAATCCATTTATTTACTCCGTCAGCATGGATTAATTGGAAACTGTATGTTATATAATACCATTGGTTAAAATAGCAAGGTTTTAATTTGTTTAATGAGAAATGAAAAATCATTCAAATAACCCAATTCATCAGAATCATCAATATGGATAGATAAGCACGTGTCTCAAATTCACAATCACATTGTATAACCGGGATATTATGAGAACTTGCTTAATCAACATTGGCTAACTATGACATCATGTGTTTTAAAATTGATTATATTCCATACTGATAACATGCACTCCACTAAAGTTGTTTGGTGATGATACTCATAACTGGTTAGCATTTTTGAATCACTCATCATAATATATTGAAATTCATATTCTCAGTGCTGTAACCAAAATTTACTGTATGATTTTTAGACAAATTTTAATAAAAATATTATTTACTCTTACAAAAATAAGTAATTTTCTGAACAAGTGCAGGTCAGGTGTTGTGTAATTTATATGTACTGATTATATTATTATCGATGGATGATGATGGAAAAGAAGTAATATATATTCATGCCAATAATTTGATTGAATACTGTTCAAATATTCATTAAATTTTTTTTCAGAATGTATATAACCTTCCAAGATGAGCCTACTGGAAATGTTGGATTCAAAGGCACAACTTTTCATTCTATTTTTGGATAAATAAACAAAATTGTTGTTGCTTTATATACAATTCCCTTCTCTTTATTTACCCCCTTGTATATTCCTACAACATTAAAGAGGCTCTAAAATTAGAAATTAAAAATAAGTTTCCATTTTTTTATGTAAAAACTTAAAAGTGGTTGTTATATATTGTACCTAAATTGACTATTTTCTTGATTGTTGTAAATAAAATATTTATTAATTTTTTTGATTTTTTTTCTTTATAACATTTGTGCTTTTATCAAGTAAGCAATAGACACCTGGCTGGTTAAACCCACATGAAAAGATAATCTATATATATAAAATTCTCGTGTCACAGTTTTCGTTGCCATACTCCTCCGAAACGGCTTGACCGATTTTGATGAAATTTTTTGAGCTTATCCGGTATCTATGAGAATCGGCCAACATCTATTTTTCATACCCCTAAATGATAAGAGTAAGGCAGAACAGCGTTTGCCGGGTGCAGCTAGTTACATATATTATATGTATAATATTATCAATATACATAGATGCAATCAGCATAAGAACTGTAAGTTTCATATAACATATCACTACATAAGCTGGTAGTAACAAGCAAAGCTCGCTTTAGGCCGTCTGTATGCCTGTATGCTATGCTATTTTAATGGGGTATTTTTAACAAATAGTGATTGAAGAGGAAGGTTAGTATGAATAATAACATTAAAAAGCCCGAAGAAAAGGATTTAACTGTGTATAAATGTGACGTTACAACACAATATTTGCCTGCAGGTTCGCCCGCGCGGTCCTAATAGATTATCTTGGTACAAATTTTCATCCTCTATTTTATCCCCTTGGGGGTAGAATTTATCAAAATTCTTTCTTGGCGGATGTCCTAAGTCATTAAATCTACCTGCATGCTAAAATTCATCTCAATCCGTCCAGTGGTTTGGGCTGTGCGTTAGATCACTTTGTCAGTCAGTCCGTTAGTCACCTTTGAGTTGTATTCAAATAGATTTTTTCCACTGGTCTTGGTTGGCGATTTGCGAATCTGAGAAAAACTAGAAAGAGGCAAGAGCCGATTTTGATGAAAACTCAAACTTACTCAGCTCAACTTAATCAGATCAAAAACAAATCTTATATTTTATTTAATGAAGAAGAAATTCCGAAAACTAACAACATAATGCCCTATACATGATAGCAGATGTTATGTTATAGTACTACTAATATAGTACAACGTTAACTCTGACTCTACTATACTGGTATAGCCTTTAGGTATAACGGTTGTAAATAAAATTCAAGAGCAATACTGGTACAAATCGTTTAATGAGGCAAAAGAAAATGACGCTTTTGCACACTTTTAAACCGTCGGTAAAGCAGCGGGGTGATTTATGTGAATGTCTCGACGATTATTAGCTGTACAAAACTTGGTGTGGTACAAATTATTCAAAGGTCTATTTAATTAACGTTTTATTGTAACGTTTTATTATATGTTGAAAACATCGTTTAATTTTTTATGTTATTAGAAGCATTATTTTTAAATATCATTATTAAGCATTTAGTACAATTAATAACTTTAACCTTCTTCTGACGCATTAGGGTAAAAAGATAAGTACTATCAGACTTTAAAATAATGAAAATATCTACAATGACTTGCATTTAAGCGATGTAAATGGTAATTAATTAAGATTTAACGTTATTGCTGTGTAATGTCGGAATTTGAAAATTATTCGCAAGTGGGGTTTGATATATAGGTTTTATATATTACATTATGATATTAAACAAATCAGCAAAATTTATTAATAGTTCTATGTATACAAACTACAAACGAATTAAAGTAAAATCATAAAAATGTTTTATGTCACGCTTATAATAAATACCTAATACTATGTTGTACAAGTTACTCTGTCTACGCAATGTATAGATACTTTTGTATGTCGTCGGAAATGGAGGTGGTGGGTCACCTGGGAGCGTAAGCGAAGTAGGTAAGCGCTACCACCGCCCATGAGCATTTGGAGAGGCGTAAGGTCTGCAATCGACCTACAAATGGATTGTCGACTTCAACCTGGAAAGGGATTGACAAGAGGAATAAAGGAAAGGACTGGGAATGAAAAGGAAAAGGATATGGGCCTCCGGCTCCCCAGTCACCGAACGAAACACAGCAGTATGCTATTTCATGCGGGACTTCTGTGGTGGTGTGGTGTTTCCTTGGTGCCAGCTGGCCCAATTCGACTCGCTCACTAGCACATACACTTATCTTTGGTAAAGAGCTTTAATAGTGGCGTTGCATGATACACGGAAAATATCGATAGTTGGAATTATGACATTTGTGTAGCGTAGTAATATACTAGTTTGTAAATAATTATAGCATATGATTGTTATTGCCTGTGAAGTATAAACATAGATAATAAATAGTTTTCATTTCATATATTATCTGTTGTCACTTTGATTCTTTGACACTTGTCACTGACCATCTGGATGCTTGGCGGTCTACTACAGTGCGCTTTTTTCGTCATTTTTTGCCGAGAACTACAATCTTGTGGAATGACCTACCATCTTCGGTGTTTCCCAAAGATTTCGACAAGGAAACATTCAAAAAAAGGGCTTACATATTCTTGAAAGGCTTCAACACACTCGCGGTGCCCCCGGCATCGCGGGTGCTAATGGGCGGCGGAAATCATTTTCCATCAGATGAACCGCCTGCTCGTTTGCCTGCTTAGCTATAAAAAAAAAACTTGTACGATTGCGCCATTATTCATTGTTCAATAAAACCGCTCATCATATTTTCTCGGACCTTTTATTTAACAATCACTACGTTACAGTGACCCCAAGTAATAAATAATCTTTAGAACCTCTGTTAGAGAATTGTTTCTGAATTATCCTTAGGTACGTGGTTGAGGTCTGAGAGGAAGAAAGTTGAAAAAATACTTTAATCTTTAAATAAAATTTGTTTCCCTACCTTTATAAACTTGACACTGGCAAATAGTTGAAACTTATTGCCATAATGTAAGAAAAAAAAATGTTGAAAAAAGAATTCGAAATATTACGTCATTAATGTTGTTTGTTCAAAATAAATCCTATCCTTCTAATATTATAAATGCGACAGTTGGTAAGGACGTGTGTTTGTCCCTCTTACACCCAAAAACTACCGAACCGATTGCAATGAAATTTGTTACGTAGACAGCTGGGCAACTGGAATAACATATAGGCAACTTTTTATCCCGATATTCCTACGGGATACGGACTTACGCGGGTGAAACCGCGAAGCGCAGCTAGTAACACATAAATGACAATGAGCTTATGCCTCTAAGCAATAACGAGAAATCCATTTTTAGTTGTTAACAGACCTTGCGAGTATATAGAAGTTGTAATACCAGACCTCGCGAGTGGATATAAGTTGTAAAATTTATATAAGTTGTATAATTTAATTTCGTACAATAATGAAGATTGTGATTTTGTTTATTGTAATTTTGCATAGCAGCTATGCCGTGATTTACAGATTAAACGGTAAATATACGGTTCTAAAAAAAAATTTAAAAGTAAAACGATGAAATAAATAACCACGTTTGGCACAAAATATATAATTTTATAATTATGGTATTCGGATTTTTTTTTAAATATGTTTTAAACAATTAACCAATTTTCAGTCAGATGCTTCACTATTAATTAATTATTAGCAGTTAGCACGCTTGCACAAATTTTAATTGAAGCTGTGTAACGTGAAGTGTAATTATGTATGATTACCCAATACCTACCGGTTATGCTTACCTTGTAACAGGTTGTCAATAGTATCGAAATCGCGTGAATAAAATGCATCATTTATTCATAAATACTTTTGTATCTTTTCATAATTTGTTGGTTTAATTTTCATAATAATACCCATGTAGATACACAAAAACGAGTCTTACATTTCAAACACTTTAAGCAAATTCGACCACTTTTATGGGACATAATAAGAGAAAAGTAATATACCTAATGCTAAAAATATCAATAGTAAATTATATTTTCAAAGTCAAATTTCTGAATTTATCATGGACTAGCAGATCGCCTCGCCAGATGTGGTACATATGTAGCCTATGTGACTTAGTGAAGTTTCAGCTTTCTAATGGTGAATGAATTGAAAAAATCGGTCCAGTCGTTTTCGACTTTATCCATTACAAACAAACAAATAAAAATACAAATTTTTCCTCATTATAATATTAGTGTAAATTGCTCAATCGTGCGTGATTGACGGACAAACATCGAAACAAACTAACTTTCACATTTATAATATTAGTGTGATTTTTGTAATTTTCAGTAACGGAATTCAATCGTATGCCGTCACAATTTCGTTTGGATGATTATGATAAATGTTTAAACGAGCCTGATGGTTTTTATTGTGCTGTGGAATTCTCTTTAGTGTCAGATGCCCCAAGCGACCTTCTTACGATGATTCAGGTGAGAAAATTTGGGCTCAATAACTTGAAAACAGATGCCAGATAATTTACTAGAAATTATTATCATCGTAAATTTATAAGTAATTCTATTTAGTTTACCTAATAACAAATTTAACATCCGAAAAAAATAAGGAATAGAGAAGCATTCTTAACTGACATCATGACATGTGATATTATGTCTGAAACTGTTTTTTAAATCTTTGATGTGAATTAATATAAATAATATACACACAATGAAAATCACAATATGGTAATAGATTTTATAATAATCACAAGCAACACTCGATAAAAGGCCGAGTTGCCAAAGAATGTGTTACGATTTTTATCCTATCCCACTAATATCCTACTATTCTACTTCCTACTAATATTTTAAATGCTAAAGTTTGTATGGATGTGTGTGTGTTTGTTGCTCTTTCACGAAAAAGCTACAGAACCGATTGCAATGAAATTTGGTACGTAGGTAACTGGACAACTGGAATAACATACAGGCAACCTTTTATCCCGATATTCCTACGGGATACGGACTTACGCGGATGAAACCGCGTGGCGCATGTAGTACAGAATATAGATAGACATTATTAGGGTTATCACAAATAGGAAGCGTTAATGTATTTCAAACTAGATTTATTAGTAGTATCTTAGGTCAGTACTACCTATAATATTCAAATATAAGAATAAAAAGACAAAGGGACGAGAAACACTAACGTTGTCCAAAATGGTCGAGCCGTTTGCGCGGGAAGTAACAACAACGTGAAGTGAATCTTGACCTTAGCTTAGAGTAAAATGAACAAACAAATATTTCACATACACATATAACGGAAGAGAACTAGTTAAGGTGAATTAATCTATGAGATTTTATTACAAAATTTATAAAAATTATACTGAAATGGGTTTAAAGTTAGAGCCATATACAAATATGTAATTCACGATTAATTAACCTTCTCCTGTCTACGAAGCAATGATGTGCCTGTATATATGTGTATAATCTATGCAATGGTGTTTTACAAACCAATTTATTTAATATGTTACCAGTAAGAATCTCTAAAATCTACCATAATTACTTTGATATGCCAATTTTTCCAATATTACGAAAACAAATATTTTGTCAACGGAAGTTAAGGTTATTTTGATATATAATATCTGTCGATTGAACTCAAATTCCGTAATAGACGAAATGTTCAAATTATTAATAATATTAGTAGAGATTTCAAAGATGACAATGGTAATAATATTTCAATGCCACTGACGCATATATTTATTTTTAACAATCTGCATAATTAATTTCAGGAATATTCAGAAAACAGTGATCGCCATTTCAACCATACAAAACCTTATTACGGAATATGCTTAACGCAGTCATGTCGGGAATATATAAAAGATAAAGCATTGGGCACAAAAGATAGCCTTGAGGGATGCCTGAACGAGTCTTTATGGAACGAATACAAACTTAAAGCCAAAGTATTTGATAACTTTCAATGTACGAAATCCAACGAAGAAATGGTAATTGATGGTGGAGATATAGCAGTTGTTGTACTGGTTTTATTTATAATAATGATCAACATAATAGCAAGCTTTTACGATATTCTATATGTAAGGCGTAACGTAAAAAATGGTAATTCATTTTCAGCAATATGGATTTCAACAGTTTAGAAAGCATAATAAAATAGAATTTCATTTTCAGCTCATAAATATTTCATAAATTTTTCGCTATCAAGAAATTGCTCAAAACTCTTCAATGTCCGCGCCAGATCAGATCCTCGCCAGAACCGATTGCGATGTCTGGATGCATTGAAGTGAGTATAGACATTTAACATTATATTTACAAGTTATTTCATCCAGTTCCAAATATTAAATATTAAAACCGTATCAGCCTGGCTGAACAAAATTTCAGTGTTGGCACTGTCATATTGGCGGAGTTGCTTTATTGGGCGGAGCAATTAATTAAAAGAAACAATTACACATGCCGTTATTTTTTTTCTTTACTAATTTATACATGTCGGTTTCTTTGTTTTCGTGTTGTCTGAATAAATTGTTTATGTTTATTGTGTAATTATGTCCTGCACGTTCAACCTTTTGTACAAAAATAAATAAACAATATACGACCACAAAAAATTATCGCAAAAAGTTATTGGAGATAAATAAACATTACATTATCATTGTATAAGTATTTTATGCTTAAATCATGTACGAATTACATTAGCATTATTTAGTAATTTTGAAAGAATAAACAATCAAGTCATCGAAGACGCAATTCGATGTTTCAAATTAAGTTTTCGGTCATACAACATGCAAATACACCAAAAATGTATGCATATCATTTCTATGTTTATGTTTACAATATAAACATAGAGATGATATGCAGTTTATTTGGATTTTACGAAAAAATATGCAATTAGCGCTGATATGCTAATTAATATACATATGCATAGAATACGATGTCTAGTTAAAACCGTAAAGAATTATAGCCTCGAAGAGTTAGTTTGTGCAGCTTTTATGGTTGTTCAAGGTCAGCAATAAAAACACAATTAAATAATATATTAAGACCTATGCTAAGTTTGTCGTCTATTGGCAGGCCTTCTATTTCGTGTACTGGTAGAAATCAATATCGTTTATTATCAGCATATTTATTCTCATCATAAAAAAAGTAATTATATATGTATTTATTCACGTAAAACAAAAGTCATTTTGTTTACAAGGCAAACAAAAAGCAGTAATATGTGTACATAAAATGTTATTAATTTGCATTGTTTATCCGTCTGGATGTTATTTTGGAATGGACACACAGCGGCTCGATGCGGAGATATGCTCTTATTCATATGAAAGGATGAATAATGTATTGAATGTATATAATAATGTTTGTTTTCCAGAACGTTAACAATATCGCTGGTTATTGTTGGACATTCAATATTACCATTGGTGATATTTTGTCAGAATGTATACTTTTTGGAATTGGTAAGTCGAAGTGATGGTGAGTCAGTTTCTTACCAAAAAAAACAGAATAATACATAATTTCACTAAATAATCAAATGTTAGCGGAAGTTCATTATTATTGGGCATGTGCTCACATTCGCGTTGATCGGGAGTTATCTCTACAAATTACAATTTATAAATGCAAAAGTAACTGTCTGTTTGTTTGTCTTTTCTCCACGTCTAAGCCATTGAACCGATCTGGATGAAATTTGGTACAGAGATATTTTGAGGCTCGAGGAAGTGTATACGATAGTATTAATCCTATGCCATACATGTGAGAGTCGAGCACGTTTCGGCACGAATTGGGCCAACTCGTATCGGGGCAGTACCACACCCATACAGAGATCCGATCGGCGTGAAATAGTAGCATGCTACTGTGTTTCATAGGGTAAGTGGAGCCGGAAGCCCATTTCTTTTTCCTCACCCTCTCAGTCCATGCCTTCTTTCCAGTCGTCAATCCTTTCCTTATCCTTCCCCTTGAACGCGGGCGAATGTTCTGTAAATGTTGATGGGCGGTGGTGATCGTTTACCATCAAGCGAACCACCAGCTAGGTTGCACGCTTATGACATTAAAAAATCCTTGGGCAAACAAGACAGCAAAAATTTTTAAATCGAATTTTTTAATAATTTCTATGTATTTGCAAAAAACATTGAATTACCTAGATTAAAAATAAAATTTTCCTTCGACAAACAGTTTGGTGATGGTTTTATGATCTTATTTATAGTCATAATCTCCCTGTTTTACAGAGTCATGACAATGTGGTTTATCAATTTATATACAACGGCACAATTATTGTTCAAATATTTTTCGTAATTTCGGGATTATTACTTTCATACAATCTGCAAATCGCGTCTGAGACTAAAACATTGAATTGGCTTGAAATACCGAAACGATTTGGTATACGATGGTTGAGGTAAACATTTTTTACAATTGAAACAATCTATTATTTATTTGAATAATGTCCAGACAAATAGAAAAATCAATTTACGTCTCCCACGCTCGTCTGGTCTCGATCCTCAGAGCCACTATTAGTCATACGGTGACATATCTAGCAATGTATTAATAAGAATCTGTTCTCTAAATCTACCTATCTATTTACAAGAAAGAATAGTTGTTTTTTTGTTTTTGTTTGATTTACAATCTATATGTTGCTTTTCTTTTTGCATTTTCGTTTACATTTTATTCTGATTTTTTTCCTAGATTGACGCCGCCGTACGTAGTAGTTTTAGCATTTACCTCTACATGGCTCAGATACGCTGGATCGGGTCCATTTTGGAAGGTGATGTGAAATATTTAATAATGGATGTTATTTTATTAGTAATGAAGTTTCTGTTACTTCTCTATTGTTACAATTTTTGGCAGCGTTAGGCAAATAAATCAATATTGTAATAAGTTTAATTTCAATCAAATTGCATTTAAACTCGTACACTTTAGACATGACGTAACTAAATCTTATAGACAAGAAAATATTTATTCACATATCATAAGAACTCAAAATTTTTCTACTATTTGAAGGTGAATTGTTGTCTGTTTATTATTTAAATTTTGACTTATTTAATATGTAGTAATATACAACTTGAGCTGACAAGGACACACATAAAATTATAATAGTAAATAACTACATAATTACCTATACCATAGGGTCAAGTTGATGACATTAGATTATTTCCTTTAATAGTAACTATATATTTTTTATAATATTTTATTTACAGTACCTAATTAAAAGCTTGAAAAAAAATTAAACGACCTTCGTTTCTAAGAGCTAACGATGTTTTATTTATCAAATTTTTAAGGAGCTAATATGTATATGGAAAGACTAGACACATTTTAAAAATATATTGTACCTAAATAATGAGACCCTACATATTGAAGTCTAACAACTTTTTATGACCTGACACCAACTTTACCCCCTCATTTATTGCATTATTCCGCACTATCATTTATAAGAAGGACTTTATTATGACATAATAATCGCTTTATTCCAGAGAGTAGTGAATGACGCTGTGAACGACTGCCGGCAATCATGGTGGTCCCATCTCATTTACGTAAACAATTATTATAACAATGGCCAGTGTATGCCGCACGTCTGGTAAGATTTCTTTCAAAAAAATTCGCAGACACGATTACATCACGTAGCAAAAATAGGACTTTTCCTATTTGATTTTCTCCAATCGCCACACAAATTTTCTTTTGTTCTTTAAAGTAAAAATGTTCTATTTAGCATTATGTCGTTCAATGTTATGGTTTTAGAGATTTATTCCGAGATTGTTGTTTGTTGGAACAGCCATTTTCCATATTTATAAATATCTATACCAAAGATGCGAAAGTCGGATTGTCTCTCTGTCTGATACGCTTCCTCGTGTCAACAAATCATATAGTAAAGTACACAGAGATAACATTACCCATAATATTTGAAGACACAACGTCAAATATTGGTTATTTTTTTAATCCTAAAGATGTCAAATTGTATGAAAATTTTGTCCCTCTTTTTGTATGATAGTGAAACCGCTGGGCACAGTAAATTAATGTAACATTTTAATTATTTCAGGTATTTGGCAGCAGATCTGCAATTGCATTTAGTCGGATTGATCGTCTTTGTGTTGTGTAAAGGACTTATCAGGAGAATTGCTCTGATTAGTTTGTTCGTGATTGGAGTTATAGCGCCAGCTTTTCACACTTACTTCCAAGATCTGAATGGAACATTAGTTCTGACTTTTGAGTAAGTTATCGCTCGTTATTCTACGTACTTCCTGAACATGAGCCATATAATTTTAATTTATGCTTTGTATTTAAAGAGGTAACAATATAAAGTATATGGAACTGTATTAAAGCTTTAAGATTTCCAAAATAAAACACTTTTTGATTCAATTAAAAAAACAACCACCAGTTCCGAACGTTGATCTTCGCATAATTTTGTCTGAAAGAAGTTAAGTCCAATTTGAGATCATTATGTTTTCACGTTCGACTAGAATAGATACATCTATTAATTGACTTTCTGTTATCGTCATTACTAATTTCTAGTTCAAAAAATATAAATGAAATATTAATAATGTTTGTTTAACATTTTCGATTTATCTTCAATTGATTTTAGAGCAGTTAGAACCATGTTCGTCACTGATCCAACATTTGTGAATGTGTACAAGCCAGCGCATACTAACGTGCCTGGTTTCATCGTCGGCCTCAGCCTCGGTTTTATTATCTATTACTTACAAAATAGCAACTTTGATATTAAAAAGTATAAGGTTAGTATTATATAGGCTGTCAATTATTTATAGTTTTTGATCCCAAATTATTTTCGTACGCCTCGAATTCTGTGATCGAAGGAAGATTTTACAAATCCAAAGTCTGACCAAAGCATAGTTGGGTTTTAGTCGGTGAAAAATCGACACAGACAGAACACTGGGTTTTTAACTTAAGGCAGTAATTAAAATTCATCTAATTGATTAGAAACTATAAAACTTCTGACAAATGGGTAGCAGTTAGTTCGCTTGATGGTAAGCAAACTCCAGTCCCATGAACATTTGCAGAAGTTAAGTAGAAATAGCATGAATGAATAAGAAAAGTATTGACAACGAAAAATAGGAAATGGACTGGGATGAGAAAGGAAAAGGATACAGACCTTGAGTCCACAGTTGCAATCGCATACTTTTTCAGATAAATAGTGTGTGTGGGTGTGGTGCTCTTCAACTTCTCCGAGTGAGTCTGGTCAAATTCATGACAAAGCGAACTGGAATCTCACGGTGAAATACTACTTATTTTCAGAGGTACCTCCTCGTGTACTACGCAACTGTGCCAGCGGCTCTTGCCGTCACTCTGGCAGGCATGGCCGCCTACGGTGACGGTCCACGTCTCTCTATATACATACGAGTTCTGTTCTCTGTACTGCTGAAGCCTTTATTTGGGATATGTTTCGCGGTACTAATATTTGGATGCGTGTTCCGATTTGAGGGTGAGATAAGAGCTTTTTATTTTTAACGTTATTTTATAGTTTTCCTTTGCGCCAGTATATTATATAAATATGTACCTACGAAAATTGAATATAAGTTTACAATGTTTCGGTATTTTTTGGTGGAACTGCAGTTGATACTTGATAATACGACAAAAATCAGTTGGACTGTTGTACGAAAATGTCTGCAAAACCGTTGATAAAATTGCTAACTTTAATACTATTTTTAGACACTATTCGTGGATTCTTGGAGGCACGCGCTTGGACGGTATTATGCAGAATTTCCTATTGCGCTTACCTCTGTCACGAGGTCTTTTTTAGATCGATAGCTGGTTCCAGTGTCATGATACGCACCAACATCATACATTTAGTAAGATATACTTTATTACTTTTTACTTACTACTATCAAAAGATAACAATTTGCTTCTATATAATAATTTAAACAGAAGCAATATGTCTAAATTGGTATACAGTATTATGTAAGTGTAGAATGTAGATCTGTACCTGGAATATCAAATAGTAACACATGAATACTAATTGTTTTTTTTTCAGCTCGATATTACCCTCGGAAATGTTTTCATCTCTTTCTTAACGGCAATCGTGCTCCACCTTTTCGTCGAGGCGCCATTCTTGGGAATTATAGACACGATGAGAGCAAGAGAGACAAGCCATTCGAAAACAAGCAAGAGCAATTTGAAGAACACGAATGTTATTGAAGCGAACACTTTGATATAATAAATAGAATTAAATATTGTATACATTGCTTAATGAACTTTGTAGTTTTTCATAAGCTGATTACGGAAAAAAGGATTGCGTGGTTTCATGAAAATACGGTAAAGTGAAACTTTTTTTACATTATAGATATTTAACTGATGGTCAGCTGATGGGACTATAGACGCCGCCATATTGGCCTCGGCTGCTCTGACGAGCGCCTTTCCCTTTATCCCTACTCCGCGGCCGACCGTCACGCGACATGCGATACACTGACCAAAAAAAATGAGACGATGTAATAAAAGTTTCACTTTAAATACAAAATCTCTAACGCATTTTTTTCAATCAGATGAATTCTTGAAGATGTATGTACATTCCTGAGTGATAACTGGTCCATCTTTTCCGCTATAGATTAAGTTTTCATACAAAATGCCTGCATCAATGGATCGGTATATGTCAGCTGCGCAAATATAACAATGCAAAGTTAAGTCTATGAACATTTTTAACATCTATTTTGTTGTCTATTTAGTATTTACATAATTAGCGCCTGTAAATCTTTGTCTGTTTCATTGAATATAGTGTCACATGCGTATGTACCGCATACAGGACCCCCTGAGGTCTAATATCTACTAATAATATAAACGGAGTTATCTACGATCTGTGATACTATAATGTATGATGGATAAAACGAATGGTGTTAAATGTAATGGGCAAGCATTTAGCAATATTTGCAATAGTTATGTATGGTTTATGACATAGTAATTGGGCTTTAAATTTCATATGACATATTATAGATGACTTAGGTATTGTTAGTTGTATAATTTACTAGCTAGATTTCACGCGCGGACGAACCCACGGGCAAGTATTTATAAAGATCATGTTTTATTCTGAAGTAAAAACTATATTATTGAAAAGTTTCATTAAAATCTTTTTGGTAGTTTTTATATGATACAGTAACAAACATCCATCGATCTATACTTACGAACTCTCGCGTTTATACTACTTAAGTTAGCGTTTATTTTTTAAAATTATATCATGGATAGAGAAACCAAAGCAATGTAGATATATTTTATAGTTATAATTATATAAGCTTCTATTTGAGGTGTATCACAACAATGGCTCATCGTCATTGTTGTTGCATTAAATAAAAGAAAACATATTATATAATTAAACTTTATGGTCTAAATTATTACATGAGTATTGCTTTAGATATCAATCATGTTCCTCTCATATCTTCACAAGATTTGCTGTGTTATATTTCTGGATCAATGACCTAACATTCATTTTTACTTTCTCCTAATTATAATATAACCTAGAGTATAAAATAGTATGTATCTCAGTTTCTACGGCAACCATTCGGCATCTGCATTCATAGCACGATTGTTTCCAGCCGGCGCTTCCGTGAGATCCTCTTTGCTGCTCGCTACCTTATGATATACCTTCTTACCGGCATCCACTACATATTCGACACCGTCCGCTGAAATAAAATAGGATTTATTTGGTTGACAAGTACATGACATATTATGCTGATATTATCAATAGTCAATTTAATAATTTTATGATATAAATCGAGCGGTACACATGATAATATGGTGTAAGCTTAAAATTGTGTTATGACGATTCAAAAGTGTTTCTATAAGTAGTCTAATTGAATAAATAAGTATTTTAATTTGAGTATTGTAATTATTTATTGATCAATGAATAAATTATGACTCTACGCACAACTGCACGTATGGTCTCTTTTATAATAAATCAGGAGATAAAACGAAAATCCCTTATTTTCTTATATATAAATTAATAATTAATATTAAAAACGGTAGCTCAGTTTGACCGTTCAATCTTGTCAGTTAACTATTGTGTATGAAATCTTAAAAGTGAAATTTACTCACCGATAACGCCTCCAGTTTTCCTCACAGCCTCTCCAATATTGTGGGAAGAGAACGTCTCAGGATCGATGTTAATGTTGACTCCTTCGCTGGTACCATTGGGGTGTTTTGGACACTCAGTTTGGGATATAATTGATAGATCGTATGGGTCTACACCAAATGAAGCTAATTTAGTGCGCATCTGCAACGGAATAATTCATAATAACATTTGTTTCATTGCTAGCTGCACGTTCTAGCTTCGCTCGGGTAATAATTTCGTCGTTTCAGCCTTTTAGGACGTCCACTGTTGGACACTATAGACCTCCCCCAAAGTAAATCGTAATCGAAATAATATATGCTATCCTATCTTTGACACGTAATTTATATATATATAGATTATAAAAGTTCTTATAGTTCTATTAGTTATAGTTATTACTTATAGTTTCTTATAGTTCCATATTTCTAAGAAATGTATAAATAAGTAAGAAATATTTGTAGGTTCAGATAACGTCGCGAAACATTTCTTACTGATCTTTGACTTGTTATCCATGCCTATTTGATTGTTCTTTAATAATAGAAGGAAGAAATCACAAGTCCTCATGAATCAATGTAATTCTAATAAACTCACTTTGTCCACAAACATTTTGTCCAATTCCTTAGTTCTTGAGAGAATGGTAGCCGACTGACGGTGCGCGAACGCGAGCTTCTGGCATGTGA
Source organism: Zerene cesonia (assembly GCF_012273895.1). Classification (NCBI taxonomy): domain Eukaryota; kingdom Metazoa; phylum Arthropoda; class Insecta; order Lepidoptera; family Pieridae; genus Zerene; species Zerene cesonia. Next base: position 4,698,745 of record NC_052103.1, read on the forward strand.
AAATAGCTGCGTACTTATTATAGTCAGTGGATATAACTGTATACGTTGCAGATCCAGCAACACCTGAAAAAAATGGACATACCTTTATCTTTCTTCTATATATATAAAATTCTCGTGTCACAGTTTTCGTTGCCATACTCCTCCGAAACGGCTTGACCGATTCCTCTGAAATTTGGTAAGCATATTGGGTAGGTCTGAGAATCGGCCAACATCTATTTTTTATCCCGATATTCCTACGGGATACGGACTTACGCGGGTGAAACCGCGGGGCGCAGCTAGTATTATATAAAAGTCTCGGGTCACAATGCTAGTTACCATACTCTTCCAAATCGGCTGGATTGATTCTCATGAAATTTTATCAGAAAATCGTGTAGGTGTGAGTATGGCCAACGCCCATTTTACATTATGTAAATGATAAGAGTAAGGTACAACAGCGTTTGTCGGGTCAGAGTGTCTTATAAATTATTATATTTATAATCTTTGAGTGTCACATAAAAAGGTATTTGTAATGAATGAAAGCAAAGCTATGCAATTTTTTGAATTAATAGTCATGACAATGTTGAATTATTTGGTATTTAGGACATATAAACGAAGGTCTTTTAGTGAGCAATATAATTAAGCTAGGTAATTAAATTAGGAATAGTTAGTATGCACATAAGGTTCGACATTTAGAAATATTATTACTTTTCTATATATTTGTAATAAATATAATATTATTAATATAATATACCATTCAAAATTCCTAAACAACTATTCGAAATCAGGTAGGTACAATATTTATATTGGGTATGGTTTTAAATGATCTTTTAAAATTGTTATTGTAAGACTTTAATTGACCTCAAAAACGGTTTAAGATAATAAGATAGTTAAAGGGATAACTATTGAGTTTCTTGTAGATTCTTCTCGGTAGAAGCGACCTTCCGAATTGGTAGCAATTTAAAAAAAAAAACTATTCATAAACAGTTGAGTTTGAGTTTCAGCACATTCCCTTTAAGAGCTTTCCTAAGTGTATAAAACCGAATTAACAATTCATTACTAGTAATATTATACTTACTTAAAGGAAACCTGACTTTCATTCTGGCAGGAACTGCAATATCAGGGATGGTCAGTACTCCAGTATATCTGTAAATTAGATTAATAAGAGTAAGAAATATAGACGAATAGTCCATTGTTCTATCTAAAGAGAAGAGGTCAAAGCAATGAAACAAATAAGGAGAGAATCTTATTAAATAAAAGAAAGTCGAAAAAAACAGCAGTGGTGACTCAGTGGAGAACCTCGGACTTCAAAATCGATAAGTCGGGGTTCGAGACCGGGCGTGCAGGAAATAAATTGATTTTTCAATTTATCTGCACATGTGATAACATCACCACTGCTTAAAATGGTGAAGGGAAACATCGTGAGGAAACCGGCATATCCAAGAATCAAAAAGTTCAACGACATGTGACATCTGCCAACCCGAACTTGGCCAGCATGTTGGATTATGGTCTGACCCTCATAGGAGGCCTATGTTCCAGCAGTGGGAACGTATGGGCTGATTACGATGATGATGGTGATATAGTTACATATAAACACAGATAATTATTTTGTAGATAAAGAATAACTAGAGACTAGTCGTGTTCATTGTATTAAATTGTAATAATTATTTACAACTAATATTCCATTGTTCGATCATTGGAAATCGTGTGAACGGAAACATTGTCTATATGTATTTAATTTGTTGTGAGGTTGTTTTCATTTTTACATTTGTTACGTCATTAAATTGTTAAACTACCTACATCTCAATCAAATTGAGTTTTACTAGCTGTGTTGTGCGATTTCACCCGCGAACAATAGTAAGTATTTATACATCTCATGTGTCATTCTGGTACATAAGTTGCATCACTGTCAAGTACAATCAAAATCCGATAGTTGGTTTTCGCATGAAACAGCAACAAACATACATTCAAACAAATTTTCACGTTTATAATTTAAGAAAGAAGGAAGTAGAATTCTTCGAATTGTCCTGCATTTAAAGGCAATGTTTTCCTTATTCCTGAATATCAAAACGTATTGAATGTTTAACCTTGGTTTTTTTATGTCATAGCGGGCAACTGAGTTCCTGTGCGTTTGATGATAAGCGATCACCACCTCTCATGAACATTTGCGGTGGAAGTGGTATAAGGAAAGGATTGACGATTGAAAAGAAGGATTGAAAAAGGGTGAGGAAAAGGAACGATAAGGGCCTACGGGTCTCCGGTCCACGCACTATACGAAACCCAGAAGAATGCTATTTCACGCCAGTCTTCTGCGGGGGTGTGGTACTTCCCCAGTGCGATCTGACCCGATTCGTGACAAAGCGCGCTCGTCTACCATTTTAACTATGGATATTGTTATAAAATCTTACCTATAATCATGCTTCAGTGGTGTCAGTCCCAAAATGAAATGCTGCGAATCCTGTTGAAGCTGATATGTGCCCGGTTCGTCGGTTCTGGTGAAATTGTATGTGATGCAATGCGATGCGGTTGAAGTCTTCTGAATGACGTACCACACTCCGAGCATCTGAAATTGTTTGACGATACTCAATTAGTTTTTAATTTTTTAACACTGTTTTTTTTAACCTATCAAACATTACGTCCCCTGAATCGAAATAAGCCGCGCTGTAGCAATTTAAGAAATACAACGTATTTCTCTTGAGTTTTTTGAATTCAATCACTATATATAGCTGTTATACCATGACGAATTATAGTAAATGCGATGTGAAAGTTACTTGCTATACTTACATAGTAAAGAATGAAAATTGAGTCGATCTAGACAAATTGATAAGATGAAGTATATATAGCTCAGGAAATAGGTAATCTTCAAAGTTGTAACGTCTATTAGCAGAGTAGTATAGTTACTCGCCCCGGCTTCTCGCGGACAGTCATATTAGTTATCGTAATTGAATATAAACAATACTTTAAAAAGAATATTGTTGCACACATTGTGAAAAATTTTATTAAAGTCCGTTCAGTGGTTTAGTTTGTAGTATTCTAAAACGGATGCACAAATTCGTCAATTCAAACAAATACTTAAGTTAAATGTACCAATATATATATATATATATATATATATATATATATATATATTGGTACATTTAACAATATATATATATATATATATAAATATAAAAAATAGGATTTTAACAGTTATTTTTTTTTTAGGTATATGTATTTTTGCGAGCAGGTTATATGCATTTCTGTAGAATTAAATCCATCGCTATTGTTTAATAAAAAATCTTTTTAATAATTCCAGATTTAAACAAATGTTTTTTTTTTACGAAATAAACAACCCAAAAAGCTAATTTATTGTATTTCTACTTTTATAATACTAAAGTTATAATAAACTAGCGGTCCACCCCGGTTTCGCCCATGGTACATATATAGCCTTAATCAATAAATGGGCTATCTAACACTGAAATAATTTTTCAAATTGGACCAATAGCTCCTGAGATTAGTGCGTTCAAGCCAACAAACAAACAAACTCTTCAGCTTTATAATATTAGTATAGATTGTAATCTATCCTTCGGATGTATCCTTCCTACAGTATTATGTTATTTATCTATCTTAAATAAAAATATAAAAAAATGATCATACGTAAAGTCGATGGGTACTTGTTTCGGGTTGGAAAAGAATGTATTTGTGATAGGTTTCTATTAAGATAATTTAGATGTGCGAGTGTGAGCGTGAGCTCAAAATTGTGATGTCATACTAGAGTAAGGTACCTTTGACCCTTCGTATCAAGAACGGAAGACGTAGTAAATACGTTATCATAAAATTTTGTATCATAGAAAATAAATAAAAATAAAAATATATTTCACACTTCACAATGATCCTACACGTTAAATTAATATTATGATTACAAAAGCAATAACAATAAGCGTACTACATGTATAGTATACAATCCTATTAATATTATAAACCCGAAAGTTTTAAGTATGGATGGATGAATATTTGTTGCATTCACGCGAAAACAGCTCGTCGTATCTATATGAAATTTGGTATAGAGATAGACCATAGCATAGGTTAGCGCATAGGCTACTTTTTATCCTTTATACCACGGGTGTTATAAAAAAATCAATAGATGTTCTCCTGTGAATACAATAAGCGCATGACTATAGCGCAATGTGAATGAGTCACATTGACATATTTCTTATCAATACAGGGGTCAAGTTCCTTTTGCTTACGTATTCTTATGTACATAAGATAACGGTCCCCAGTTATATTGCCAGTTTATAGTTAAAAATAGAATTTACTTTTTTAATTAACTGCTACAATTGTTCATACATCATCAATAACAATCTTTAGTATTTTGGTATCTCTGCTATTACTTAGTATTTGCTGTTCATCTTGTCTGTCCGTCTGTCTCTCCGCCGTAGTTACCAGTAGCATTTTTATGAGATTGTATATTTCTATTGCCAGTATAACAATGAATAATAAAGAAGTCGAGGTCAAGCAACGTTTGGCAGGGTCATAAATTGACCAATATTTTTTTGCACTTGTTCTTAAGCTTATTTGTACAAAACCCGCGAGTCCGACTCGCACTTGACCGATTCAGTATTACGGAAATACGACATAAACTGTTGTTATAATATAAAAACATCATTATATATAGTTGCGTGTTAATAACTTAAAGCGAACTTAATACGTCTTGATAAAGTAAAATGTCGCCTTGTTTTTATTTTTGTATTAGATGCTCGACCCGGCTCCGCTCGGATATCATAATTCCTGTTTCATCGCAAGGGAGCATTTAATCGGGATAAAAAGTATCCTACCTCCCAAGTCAGCTCATACCCTGTTTGTGTACCAAGTTCATCAAAATCCGTTTAATAGTTTCAGCGTTTATAATATAAGTGTGATAGTGGGATGCAAAAAATATCAAGCATCTGTTTCTAAAAATCTACGTGATCTTGCTTTAAGCCAAAAGTTAGTAAAACTTGTAAAGTATAAGGTATAATATTTGTCATTGTGGTAGACCTAATCATTCTGAATTTGTTCATCCTGATGGTTGTTTGTGGCTTAAAATATTATAAATAATGTATTATTACTAAGAAACCAATATTTCTGAATAAAGTCCTTAAATTTATACAATATTGAACCGAAACAAAAATAAATTATATAACAATATAATGTTTTGCCAAATACTATAAACTGATATTTGTAAAATATCAATAACATATGAAGTATTCCAGAATACAAATATATGACTTCAAGAATACCATAAAATTTTTATTTTAACCTAAAACCAAACAAAAAACCGGTATAGCAACAAATACCTGATTCATATCAAAACCCGGCATCGGCTCCACCACCGGACATGCTCCCAAGTGATAAGTGTGTGAAACAGCCCCCCCACATAGTGACAACACTCCCAAAACAATGATTCGATACATTTTAGAAAACACAACCTCTCTCGTCTAAAGATCAAACACGACTGATTCTGTATGACGTATCCGACAATATAAATAACTAGAATGGACTTCTAGGAAATACGACTGAGCCGCTTTTAAAGGAAACTAAAGAGATTTGGTATAATGACCTGATAGGCACTGTTATTCAATTTTCTTGTAACTGTTTATTATTGACTTTGGATGTATTGAAATTTGTTTAGTGCTTCCGCGCTATGTACAATTATTGTCTTTCTCAATAGTAATAGGATATCAAAAACATATTATACTTATCATTTCATTATGCAAAAGAATTCTTATAATTCGAATACTGTATGATGGTTTTTTCTTTAAATTGGATTGTTTCTAAGTCTTGTACATCAATATTCATAAAAAACGCATGCTTTGCTCGATTCATTTCTAGCCTTGGTTATTTTAAAACAATTTTTAACGGTACAATTTTAACGTAAGTCATATAAGGCTCGTCAGATTTTTATTGCTTGCTAGCTGATTTTGACCCTTTGAACCTCAACTGGACTATTATAAACGCATCAAAACTAAATAATACAAAACCTTATATATACCTTACAGTAACTTTACTGATTTTTCCATTTTCTTTCATGGAAATGAATAAATTATAAAATATATAATACAAATAATCCTTTTGAGTGTTCACTCAATTATAGTTCTATAGGTTCATCCATAACCAATCTGTGTAACTTATTTTTTCAACCTTAACCTCGTCCCATAAATGCGTAGTATTTAATGGCTTACTCAGGGGCTATTAAACTATTGTCCAATTGTAGCTCCGACACACTCTTCCGGTTCGCTTTAATAGACCGTATATTGCTTGAGACAGTTAGATCTTTTATCTTATTGAAGAAATGTCGTTATTAATGTGGGTAAGTGAAATAGGCTATGCGTACATAATATTAAATGTTAAGTTAATTAATGTGGGTGTACATTCGAGTATTTTTTAAAAAATATATTGTGTTTTTATTTGTGGTTTCAAAATAATAATGGAAAACACATAAAAAATATGGAAAATGTCATAAGGAAAATTGCATTTTGGAATTTAAATTTCGTTATTTTGCTTACAACGCTGTTATCAATTAGCTCAATTAATCAGTATCTCTATTTTATTTTAGAACTTGGACGAAAATATAAGAAGGCTACTTGAAGAGTCTATATTATATCCACAGACGGATCTTCGGTTGTTGGTTAAAAAAGTTTATTTTGTCATTCCCATTTGCAGCCGTAGGAAATGATTTACGAAGTTTTACGAACTCACTTTGTGGTAAAGAGAATTATTTATTACATGTATTAGTAATAAAAACTGATTCATAATGTAAAAAAATATAATCGCAATATGCAAATTGTGGTTGTGGAATTGCGTTTATAAGAAACTAGAATCACATAACATATACAACACATAAACGTGACATGTGAGTCACCGTGTATCCATTTGAGAGCACTGATTCATGAATTTAATATCATTCAATTATACGTCCTAGCGTCAACAAGTTAAGACACATTTTTGTATATGTTATTCAATGACAAGGATTGCTTTACATGTAAACAACTGTGTTTTGGTTGTTTATATTATAAATGATGAGTAGCATTGTTCATATGAAACTTAAGTTTCTTCTTAACGATATATACGATGTTTTGTTGTTATCTTGCCCTTTTTTAAGGATAAAGCAATGGAATAAAGTTATTAGTTTGTTTTTTTTTATTTGATATTGAATAACATATTTTGCTAAATCAATTGACTATATTTTTTTAAGTTAAAAATATAAAACTTAAATTTTAATAGATGTATTGAAATTATTGAAGTAAATAAATTTATTAAAACTAAAAATATAAAATTTAAAAATAAAAAATCAAATCTAAAAATCATGAATGAATTGATAGTGATGAAGAGAGATATTATACATTTAGATTAAAATTTGCCAAACATTTTAGTTTTCTTTAACTTAATCTATTTAAAAATTGGCCGTTGGTGTTTCAGAAATAGGTGGATTTCAAAAAAGGATAATACTTCTATTCTGAAATGCTTTATTTATAACAATGAGAATAAATAAGAACACAATGATAACAATAAGAAAATCAATGTTGGAATTAAAACAATATAAATGTTAAGTATCTCTAAAAATTGTTCGTCCTATTGGATACACTTTTAAATACTTCGATGTTGTACAATCTTACATTGGATTACCAAGATTTAAATAAAAAATACATGTGATGAAAACACGAATAACATCTGGTAAATGCTTGCTTTAAAATGATTATTAAATCAAAGAAATTTTTTAAATAATTTTAGTAGGTTGCTTAGCGTTATAGTATTGACTTTGTTAGTATATCTTTATTATTCTTAATTAAATGGCTTCGAGATGGCGGTTGGGATGTATCATGAGATAAATATTAACAAATAAAAAAAAGAAGAAAACACTAAACATGCTAATTAAATAATAACTATATTTGTGGACAATATTTTAGATCTCTTAAGGACATAATATTCAATCTGTTACTTCTAAGGAGTTATCATTATTGAATTCATTCTTTGTTACAAATTCCACGGTAACAATAGAATGTTCACTCATATCCAAAGCGACTGTATCACCTTGACACGTGACCTTCACCGATCTTTGGTCTCCTCTGAAATTTGAGAAAATTTTTGATTATTTTTGCTACGGTTTGGTAAAAAACGCGGGTTCGAATCCCGCCTCGTGATAAAATTTTTTGTATTCTTTCAAAATTTTTCTTATTTATAGTCTAGTTCAAAATCTGATACCATGCTTCGGCACGAATTGGGCCAGCTCGCATCGGTCAAGGTACCACACCACAGAAAATCGGAGTGAAATAGTATCCATTGAGTAGTAGTATTGTGAGTGCTCAGTCGTGAGGACCTCAGCCTTAAAATTCGTTATGGTTCGAGATCAGATCAGGTTTGAAAGGAATAAAGATTTTCAATTTATTTGCTCATGAAGATTACATAACCACTGCTCGAAGCTGAAGGAAAACATCGTGAGAAAACCGGCATATCCAACAGTCAAAAGTTCCACGCTATGTGACATCTGCCAATACGCATTAGGCCAGCGGGATTATAGCCTAAACTCTCATTAGAAGCCAGTGTGCCAGCAGTGGGAACATATATGGGAACATATAATGATACTGGGTTGACGTATAAAACACTAACCTGTTAGCAAGAACCACCACTGTCGTGTTTCTAGGAGTCAAAAACGCTACATGCTGAATGGACGAATGACAATTAGACCCATTTTCCTTTACTTTAACTCTTATCGAACCTCTAGGAATAAACTTTGAGAAATGTCCCATAGCGTAGAACATCGGTTGTTTATAGAACTCTTGTTTATCGTCGCTAATAATGATGGGGGAATCGACAAAATTGGACACCCAATTCGGTCCTCCTTGTGTATTTAAACACATGTTCCAGTCTATCCAGCCTACAACGTGATGATTCAAATCCTGTAACCAGAATGTATAAGAGCAGATATAAAGAATATATGAATATTTACTTTGCTTTTTATTTTTGTCTGTGACGACTATTCGTTATAATTTAATTAATATGCATTTGAATATTTATTGAGGAATATTTTTCTAAAGTATAAGAGTTATGTAGGTTGACATTACTTCGATTATGTCGGATATATAGCTATTTGCTCTGCTCCATGATCCGAGGCTGACATCTTCTTCCCAAGGCATTGTTCCTGAAAAACCCAAGATTAATTACCATAATAACTGACTTAGTACTATATTCTATATACCAATATAACCTAAGTTATATTTTTATAAATAATCCAATACTCTTATCATTATATTAGGCACCTCGACATCAGATATAATAATATAATATTAATAATAATTGAACTTATTGAACTTATACAATACTAACTACACTAGAACAGGGGAGCCGAGGCCCCGTACCCTTTTCTTTACTCTTCCCAGTACCTACCCTTCCCCTTTTTTTTCCCTTTTTAAATAGGAAAACTATTTGTACGAGCGACAGCCCAAGCCGAGGTTCGCGGTCCCCGACAAGGGGGGACGCCCTTGAGCGTGTCGCTACCAGGGTGAACCATCAGTTCACCCACGCGCCCGTGCTAAAATGTAGTAGCCCTTCAGGCTAGCATTAAGATTCATCTCAATAAAAAAAAAATTTGTACGAACGTAGGGTCTCTGCATGCGGTGGTAGCGTTTACCATAAAAATAACGGTTTCTTAAATTGAAGTAAGTTTTTTTTTTTTTACAATGTCAATTTATTTTTCGGCAATATGTACTGTAAAGAATAAATAAATAAATAAATAAATAAGTAACATAATATGGAACATCAACATCTGTTATGGTTTCCTTTATAATACTAGGTATCTAAGTATCAAATTCACTAATCGGTCTAAAAATTTTTCGTTATGAAGTAGCACAAGGTCTACTCCTATTTACCAACCCTATTCCTTGCATATGTATCTCCTAGCTTACCTTCACAGGCTTCAGTAGCAAGAATAAATTTATCCGGATGATTCTTCGTAGCGATATCTAATACAGAAGCTGGTATTATTTTATCACCATAAAAATGAACTGCGATACCATCGATGTAGTTAATTGCTTCTGGGTACTCATTTATCAGCTGAAAAAAAAATATTTTGTATGTTCTATTAAATTTAACATGCCGGTTTCCTCACGATGTTTTCCTTCAGCGTTTTAATGTCCAAGCATCCGCATGTCCAAGAATCAAATGTTCGACGACATGTGACATCTGCCAACTCGCACTTGGCCAGCGTGGTGGATTATGGCCTGAACCTTATCATAGGAGGCCTGTGTCCCAGCAGTGGGAACATATGTATGGGCTGATGATGATTAAATTTTAATACTTAATTAAGAATCAGCTAACTTTGTACTATTTTCATGTTTAAAATTTCGATTTCTCTTAGTACTCATATTACTGTTTTTTTATTTGGTATTAGGGTCAATAAAACGTTATACAATTGACGCACATATCTATTATCATTTTATAAATATTATTTACTCATGAATATATTCTTTCTACAGTTTAAGTTAATCTTTACCACAGTAATTGAAAAAAAGTAAAAAAAAATAATAATCAGCACTTTTAATGAGGAAGAGGGAACCTCCTTTCTACAGGTTTTTTTTTTACTATCAGGAGAGTTCCAAGTATTCGAAATCACACACCTATCCTATATATAAGTAAATAAATAAAAAAATGTATTAGTCCCATGTAATTTTTGGACATTTTTTTAATGGATTTGTTAGCAGCGCTTGTTGTATCATAACAATCAAATTAATAGAGAAGTGTATTAATTTCATATATCTATAACGATTTAAATTGATGTCAACTCACAATATTAAAGAAGAAAGGAATGGAGTAGCGCTGATCGTCACATGTTAATATTTTGACGTTGTCATACGTTGAGTTTCGCAAAGTTGGTCCTAAATAGTTAAGTATCCAATTTCCCTGTAATTATTTAAAAACACAATTATATCCATGTTTAAATCTAATATATAAAATTCTCGTATCACAGTTTTCGTTGCCATACTCCTCCGAAACGGCTTGACCGATTTTGACGAAATTTTTTGTGCTTATTCGGTATCTATGAGAATCGGCCAACATGATAAGAGTAAGGCAGAATAGCGTTTGCCGGGTGCAGCTAGTATAGTAAATAGAATTTGAATCCGTCAAAGCATGGCAGTAGAATTCCCAATTTAATAAAATAAAATTCCCAAAATAGTACCCCTTCTCATATCGACCTTCTAACTGTAATTTAAAAATAATTTCTGATAATTTATAGTAACGTCATTAAAGCGATTGCACCATTTGTTTTTTTTCTTCTCTGTAGTATCAGGAAAATATATGTATATGAAGAGAGAAGAGAGAGAATAAAAAAATCAAGCCGAATATCTCACATTTATACTTTACTAGACGCTCGTCTCGACTCCGCCCGTATATCAAGATTGCAGTTATATCCCAAGGGTGCATTTTATCGGGATAAAAGTTATCCTATTACCCAAGTCAGCTCATACGTTGTCTCTATACTAAATTTCATCAAAATCTGTTCAGGAGTTTCAGCGTGAATGACGGAAAAACATCTAAACAAACAAACTCACATTTATTTTGTGTGATAGTGTGATAAGTATGATCATAAGTGCTTAGAAGCTACTGACCAATTCCTTCGCAGTCCAGCCGAGTGTATTGAACGAGGCTAAATTAAAAACACCATTAACAGGTTCATTGGTGGTTGTTATTGCCCATATGGGGATATCTTCAGCTTCATATTTTTCTATGAATCTGAAAAAAATAAATAAATGCGTTAATATTGAATATTTTCTTGAAAACTTATGAGCCAGCGAATAGAAATGTTCTATATACAGTACATAATATTAAAAACAAACCCACGTGCAAACCCACGAAGTTATCGAGTAACAACGAAAAATCGATCGAAATGAGATCCTCCTCCGTTTCTGTTAATTCCTCAATTAATTTGATACAAAAGCAGAATTTATATAAACAGTATTTCTAAAAATTGGTAACGTCATAAACAATGTAACATAGTCCCTATAAAATTAGAATTGAATTTAAATTAAAACGGTTATTAGGTTCCGGAGGTTAGGGTCTATACACCTCATACTATATTATTTTATTGGCATCCAATTTATAACCGTAGCAACTTAAGAAAGGGTATAGCGGCACTAAAAATACATCCATATAAAATTAAAACTGTCTATCACGGTTCTGTGTATCACGGTTCACAAGAGTCGCCTGGTGACAGACGGGCGGAAAGACAGATAGACATGCGGACAACGAAGTCTTAGAAATAGGATGCCGTTTATCCGTTTGGGTACAGAACTGTAAAAAGCTTGATTCCTGTTGTCTTGTTTAATTTATAAAATTAAAAAAATAATTTGAAAATCCAACTGTCTTATTAACATAATAAAACCTATAGCGCGTGATATCTTTAAGGTTCATGCTTTAAGCAAATAAAGCTTGAATAAATGTACGTGGAAGTACAATACATCTTAAGATTAGTCTCAGTTATAGTAATCAACTCAACTATTGGTTTGAATTGCATTCGAGTCTTTTGTTTTCGTTTGCCGAGATTTTACCCTTCTTTGTCCATTAAATGACATGTTTTTAAGATCTGACGTGCGTTTATCAGAGGTCGCAGTTTTATTTCATGAATGTGCAGATGTATGGGATGTGTGGGATTTTAGATTTTCAAGTTTGTTTGTAGAAGTTCAAGTTTGTCACCTTTTTCCCGCGGCCACCATTAGACTTAAGCTTCCACTTAACCTCCCCCTACTCCTTCTACACATAATATATTTGCGTTCCTTATAAACGCAAATTTCATTGTCACGTTTCAATGTTCTATTTGTCTTACACTCAAAAATTCTCTCCATCAACGATAGATTTACGAACCGATATTAATACCAATGCATTGCCAAATTTCTTAAATATTTCTCAATACTTACTTCATGTGATAATCCGCATAGGTCTGATAGTATTCCTTTTTCAAGCGACTGTACCCCGAATAGTCGTCGTTGGTCTTCATCCACGGTGGTGGGGACCAGGTCGTTGCTACTATGTGAACTGACTCCGCTGATACGTTTAATATTTGGTGCAGCATTGGGAACTAAAATTGATACACTTCTATGTTGACATGGTTTTATTTTTTTTTATGTCATAGCGGGCAACTGAGCTGGTGGTTCGCTTGATGGGACGCGATCACCACCGCCCATGAATCGAATAAATGCCCGTTTTTACTGTGGAAAATAAAGGGATAAGGAAAGAATGACGTCTGGAAAAAAAGAGTAGTCAGAGAAAGGTGAGAAAACGGACCTCCGGCTGCCCCACTCACCGTACGATACACAGAAGCATGCCACTATTTTACGCCGGTCTTCTGTACTTCCTAGGTGCGAGCTGGCCCAATTCGTGCCGAAGCGTGCTCAACTCCCACAGTTAAAAATCTAATACAGTCTGTTCGTATACCTTTAATTGGTAATCCTCTGGCGCTAAAGTGTAGTTGGTAAGGTTAATGTCGTCTTCAGGCAGTTCATTATAGGCGTAAGGGTGTGTCGAGAAGTCAGTCCCACCGATTGGGACTCTCACCATATTATATTCCAGGCCTTCTTCACTAAAATATGATCTGTAAAAAAGTTTCTAAGCAATTTTCCACTTTTTTAGTTTATAACGCCGAGTATTCTGGCGTCACAACGAATTTTAGTATTTTTAAAGTTTTTTAAATTTCCGCGTGCTGTACTTAAAACATGATTACAATGTGGATGTTTTCTGCTAACTAAAACGTTAATTATTTATGTTACGATTTAAATGATTTGCTCATTAAAGACACTTAAATATTGACAAGAGATAATCACTTACATAAAATGTAAAGAAATAAGAAGTGGACACGGGTAAGTAATTTTTCCTTCCTACTTAAACTTAACAACCAGTCACCAGGACTCAAAAGGAAATAGAAAACAATAATATACAATCCTGGGAGAAACCTTGACGTCTTAAAGCATAACTTTTTCTAGTGTGAGTAAAAGTTTTAATAGGTCATCTTGCACCAAGTAGACCATCCTTCCAATTATCTAAATTTAAAGTGTTGATTGCTATTCAGTTGTCTAGAAGACTAAAAAGGAATTTCAAAAGCTGTAAAGTCTTTATGAATGAATAATTTGAATGTCAGTTAACAAAACAACTCACTTTATCATTTCATATTGCAATGCTGGGTCGAGGCTTTTCCAGTTAATCCCAGCAGCATCAGTTACGGCGCTGCCGAAACCTTCAACACTCTGGTAGGTTGTACTTGGATCGATTTCTAAGGAGTCGTGACAGTGACCGCTCTTTTGCTCATCTAAAATTTTACTTCTTCTTTAGTTTTTTTTAACTTTTTCTTAGAAAGTGTTAAAATTATTACGTACTAACTTGACAAGGTTGTGTTGATTAAAAATTTAATGGAATAACTGTTATATATGTTAATAAGTTTATTAGTTTATTACGGTATGCTAGCACATAAATTAGTCAAAACTATCTGCATCATTTAAAAACGCAAAACAAAGCGATGTGAAAAAAATTATAATTTGTATATAATGGGCCAAGATCTCTAGATACTTTTACATTTAGATTTAAATTATACTAGATAAGTACACGGTTTTTCAATAAGCGCGGGCAGATTTTGGCGGACATTGGTAACCATTTTATCTTAGTGACATTATGACAGACATTATTAAAAAATCCTATTTATTTCTTTCTTCAATCCCTGTTGTAATCTTCCCTTTTCTACGTTTTAAACTAAGAAATTTTATGCTATCCGGCTCCGCCTGGGTAGATTTTTTTAAGTGTCGAAGTTTTTAATAAGCATTTTTATTTTTGTTCAAGTGGGCACATATCCGACTAACTAAAAATCAATAAATTCCTTCCCATTTTTAGTTATAAGTGGTGTAACACGTGTTTCTTTAATATAACATGCTATCCTCAAAGATCGAGAGCGCTCATTGAGAGAAAAAGTAGCTTAGTTTAATAGCTTAGCTTAAAGCGCTTTATATATATAAGCTAACCAAAGTAACCTGGGAAATAACGTAAAAAATCTCCCTGGTGATAATGTAAAGTTGTTTATATATTTTATTGACATGAATTACATTCGCTCAACTTTGATTAATCGAAGTCTGGAAATATTAAAGCGAAATAATATTTATCACCGTCCAAAAACTCCAAATACGTTTTCATTCTGCTTGATAAAGATCAATAGTTAGGCAAATACTTTTAAATAATTAAGAAATACTTTCATTATATGAATAATGAAAGTATGTGAATATACTAACACTAAAATACGTTTACTTTTGTGTTCCTATATAAAGCAAGTATTATTAAATTTTAAATATCCCTTTTCTACTATCACTTCGAAATACAAAAAAAACCGAAGATAATGAAAATGAAAGCCAAGTTTTAACTATCATAAATGAAGTTCTTGCCAGCAGACTTTCATGAACAGTGTCAAATATGATTACGAAGTTTCATAATTAGTTACGTTTAATATTTGTATATTTTAAGTAAGCGATTATTTATAAAATGAGATTACGTAAACGTTAGTTTCAGTTAATATTAAATACAAAACATGAATTGTAAATGTATTTAATATTAATTGCTTGATTGTTAATAAAATAAATGTAATTAATTGCTTGACTTGCCGTTATTTTGAAAACTTCGTACTTCTTTTTTGAAGCGCATCCCATCCTGTAGGATAAAGGTTTAATATGAAATCAGGAATAAAACTTATCATTCACTAGGTCCTCTATGCCCCGTGCCACTATAAACATACACATTAATTACAAATTTGTTTAATACATATTATATATCAGTCCTTCAGCTGTTCAAACAACTAAGAAACGCGTAAAATGTATACATTAGTTATATACTCATACAAACATTGTTTTATCGACTTTTCTGTCAACCGACGATCCCAAAAACGAAGGATGTTACCAATTCGATCCTTTTTGATGTTGTTTTTAGTATGTTTTATACCTTTGAAGACGTGTACGTCACATAAGATCCTTCCTCAGGTGCCTCTCTGATGAAATCGTCGCAATACGTCGCATTGCATACGCACACTACAGACTCCCTTTGTGGAAACTGCTTTGGTGCACATGGGTTATCTTAAAATAACACAAAAACTATTTGTACTTATCTTTTGATCTCAATTTATAAAAATTAATTTATATTAATCGCAATTTCAGGATATGACTATTTATGAATACTTATAGGCTCCTTTTACCCAGGTACCACGCGAGGGGTTACTGCTATTATATTTATAAAAAAAGGCCTACAGTTAATATATGATAAAATTGTTTTAAAAACAACTTGTACATGCTTGACTTAGATACGTTCTAACAATAATAATAATTCAATTAAGCAGTAATAGCATTAGTCTATCTGAAATCTGAAAATCCTAAAAAGATAACAACATTTACTTATTGCAGTTTGTAATGGAGGTCAATTTTAGTTTTAATATTATTATGTCATCTAAAAATATAATAATTATTCCCAGCAAAATTGTAGGTACTGACTAAATTCGTAATTCAAATTAAATTTATTACCTATCAAAATTACAAAAAAACAACTTCAAGGAAAATGTGTCATAATACCGGCATTTTCATTATATCAATTTCGTTATTTCTTGTAAGTATTAATAAAGTTACTCATTTAAATATGATAGAAACACAAATTAATAATTAAATTTCAATTATAATTTCGTTGGGATAAAGTTTAAGCCTTACCTGTCTTTATATCAATTACACATGACAATAAAGTCAGTACAAATAATTTTGAAATAACTTCCATTTTAATCAATTATTTCTACAGACGTCTATTCATATTGAAGCAGTGTATGATACCGCATCTAAAAGCGTAGTTATAGAACTGATATACTACTAGATGAAAGACAACGTCTATCTCCTTCTAGTATACGCAATCCGAAGGACAGCAGGTATAAGATTGAATGTTATCTGAATGTCGGAGGTTAAAACACGAACGTGCGTTAGCATGCGAATTTAAAATTATACTCCGAAACACGAAAAAAGAAAATATGATGATCTAATTATTTGAAACATTTTTTCTTGAAAGTCATTGAATGAGGTAACTACTTTCCTTAATTACAAAAAACTATTTAAATTCAAGGTAAAAAAAAAAGTAACGTAACGTAATTTATAATTGGAAAGAGACATTTAACGCAGTGGCAAATAATGTTTTAGATTAGAATGTAAAGTAATTTTTTTATTCTTTATATATAAAATTCTCGTGTAGTAACTTGGCTAGTAACTATACCCCTCCGAAACGCTTGATCGATTTTCGTGAAATTTTTGTGTATATGGGGTAGGTTCGAGAATCTATCGATATTATTTTTCATACCCAAAAGATAGAGTAAGGCAGAACAGCGTTTGTCGGATTAACTAGTTAACAAATAATAAATAATTAGTGCGTGGGAAGCGTTTCAATTTTCCATTTTTGTCCATGTCCATTATTATATAATTAAAAAAAAAATGCTACCTATGGTTAAAAAGGGTACCTAGGTCTTTTTTATAATAATCGTTTTCAATAAAATATGTATTTTCAACCGACTTCAAAAATAAGAGGAGCGCACAATACAACAGTCTTTTTTGTGTATGTTACTTTATCATATTTTTATTTGAAAGCTAGTGCCTGCTATATAGTCATTTAAATTGGCCTAGGTCCGACAATTTGACAGCAGTTCAGATTTTTGTCAAAAGTATAGTTTTTGGTAAAGTAATATATAAAATAGTAATAAAATAATTATGATTAAATATAATTAATGCTAAATATTGAAAATACGTCAAACATTACAATATCAATTACTTTTGAAATAAACTATTGAAAACAGCACTGCATACATCACGTAATAAATCGATTTTGTACCTACTTCGTGACGTTTTTGTTTGATGCCTTGTTCTATATACGCTATTCGAATAACTTTATTTATGTTATCAGAAACGAATATCCTTTGAGATACAGAAGTCCTTTGAGATCCTTTGAGATGGATTTTGAGGTTGCGTTAAGAGATTGACATCGCGAACTTTATAACGTACGATGGTCGTATCCTAGAATTAATCCTTCTAATCCTATCCTACTATTATTATTAATGCGAAAGTTTGTAAGGATTTATGTATGTTTGTTACTCTTTCACACAAAAACTGCTGAACCGATTGCAATGAAATTTGGTACGTAGATAGCCGGACAACTGGAATAACATAAAGGCAACTTTTATCCCAATATTCCTACGGGATTCGGACTTACGCGGGTGAAACCGCGGGACGCAGCTAGTATATTATAAAGTAAACATGCACGCAATTGAATACCCGTACTGTTTGATGTGGATAACAAATTATAATTTCTTTAGATTCTGTTTGTGTTTTGATCAATATTCATTGATAAGATGCGTTGTACGTCGACTATTGATTATTGGATGATTTCATGTGAAACCTAACTGTAACAATGACACAGTTAGTTTGTATTTAAAATATTATTCTTGTATTTCCTCTCCTACCAGGTTGCTTGACAGACATTGCTTTTTAGCAATAAGGCCGCGTTTACACGGAATATTAGTGAGTAATTTGTACAACAAGTTTTAGTTTTTACTTTTGTACAATGAAGCATTAAATAAATAAAAATAAATTATTATTAAAAATTTGTTCTCGCATGTCTTATTTTGAATTTCGTCATAGCGAAAAACGTCCTTAAAATATCACATAATTAAAAAAAATAATAATATAAGAAGCTTAATAGAGATTAAATAGAATCAAATTGTTTAAATATATAAACGACCGGCCAAATTTGGAATTTAATTTTAGAATTTAATGGAATTAAATGGAATGTTGTTATAAATGCTTCAGAACCTGGATAAACAAATAGGATCTGGGGGGTTACTTAGGCAGCTCAAAGCGGTACTGATTCCAGCGTGGGTAAAACAGAGTATATATCGTTTAACGGCACACACACTGGAATTAGTACTACTTGAAGACATCATTGTGATCCTCTGATTCAAGAAAACTAACCTAACCTTTTTAATGTGCTCCTTCATTAAAATGTAATTAAAGTCGTTACATTTTTAGTATTTACAAAAATGGAGGTGTTTCGAAAGGCGCTCCTCGTATCCAGATGGTTTGGGGTAGCCCCTATAAGTAATGCACCAGGTGTTACTTACTCACGCACTTTTTATATATACAGCATGTTTGTAGTTATGTTTTTGGGTATGTGCTGTTTATGACATTTCTTGTAGGCAATTAGCTTTACTTCACAACTCTCTCACTTCGTATTAACCAGATAGTAGGTATAGATGCGACAGTGTGTTTGTTTGTTTTATTAGGCAAAAAGACGTGGGTTCGAATCCCGCGTCCTCTTTTTTATATTCTTTAGAAAATTCTCAATTATAAAGAATTTCAATGATAGAAAATAATTAAGAATAATTAATTATAATCTACAAAAAAAGGCCACTGACGTCGACAAGAGGAGGTAACAATTCTCAAATTGAAAACCCATGGAGTTAGCGACTATGAAAACAAATACAGGAATCAAAAATTCAGTCGAACTCAGAAGAACCCACTCCGGTTTTAAGACGTCTTGCGAACAATGAAATAACTTTAAGCATCGCTAATTGTTTTAATAAATAAATATATATCAAATACATGCATGATAATGTGCATAGCAGAACAACAAGGAGAATGTACACTCTCTCTTCTCTTTTTAGATATTCTTCAAATTTCGACTATAGCTCACACCTGGTTGTATCATAAAAGCGAGCCAACAGAGTATCGTACCTCTATCGCGAACATGACGAGATGGGTACTTGATTGCTTCATGCTGATATACGTGAACTATGAAATATTTACAGCTTCAAGGCGATTGAAGCGTTGGATAAAATGTTTGAATTCCTTAAAGAAGGTTCTGATATCTTAATCCTATCCTACTAATATTATAAATGCGAAAGTTTGTAAGGATGTGTGTGCGTTTGTTGCACTTTCACGCAAAAACTCATGAACCGATTGCAATGAAATTTGGTACGTAGATAGCTGGACATCTGGAATAACATATAGGCAAATAACTTTTTATCCCGATATTCCTATAGGATACGGACTTACGCGGATGAAACCGCGAGGCGCAGCTAGTATCTTATAATTTTAACAATACTTATGCATGTTTGTCTGCTTCATTTTTACATAAAAATTTAGGTTGATCAAGGTTTCGATTAATTGAATTTCTGGTTGACGAAAATTAGACCGAGAGATATTTATCTGTCTAAACATAACGTTAGATACAGCTTGATGACAGACACCGGGACAGATAGATATACAGACAGACGGATAGCGAAGTCTTAGTTATAGTGCTTATTCCTAGTTACCCTTTACGGGTAAGGAACCCAATAAGTACCCTATGATATTTGGAGTATACATTTTTGGGAGCCGCGATAGATAAAATGCTTTTGTCGTATAAAGCAAAACTTATATACAATAAAATAATTAATTTTTTTCAGATGTTACCAAAAGAAGCGTTGAAGCAGAAAATGCTGAACATATATTGGGTGTTTATGATTTTATTTTTAGTATCTTATATTTGGACACTAACGGAGTATATCGCCAAGAAACAAGCAGACAAGGAGATAATATTACGTAAGTCAGGTAACGTTTATAATAATAAGTAAAATAGTTATGTGATGCAAAACGAATCCGCTGGGGAAGTTAGGTCCCCTAATAGACCCGACGAGCCCTTGCCTCAGAATAATATGTACAAGTACCCTTGCCTGAGTTGCAGAGTATGTACGGCGGCGTTGTACACAATGTCTGTCTGTCGTAGCATTAGACTTGTGTCAAGTGACATGATGGGAGACGCGATCAGCAAGCGCGAGAGGAATATTTGTTTTTAATACTGGTGCCGGAGCTGGCGGGTCGCCTGATGGTAAGCGCTAACACTGCCCATAATTAATATAATATTTGGAGAGGCAAAAGATCGAATGCCGACTTTAAATTGGAAAGGGATTAAAAAAGGGTTGACGAGAGGAAAAGACTAGGAAGGGTAAGGTAAAAGATACCGGCAATGAGCGAGAGTTTTTCCGTGAGCGTTTCCACTAGAGATGCCCGGCATCCTTCATTACTTGTGGGGAAGTAGGCTACCGCCGTGAGGCCAGAAAGAGTCTGACATAACTTAGTTGCTGCCTCAGTAGAGTTTTCACGCAGAATTTCCTCACGTTAAAAAACTGCAAACCGATATTTGACATGACTTTTGATTTCGAGTGTAGGAGTCGAGCACGCTTCGGCAAGAATAGAACTAGCTCGCACCGGGGCACCAAAACCCAACCAGGATCTCCGTGAAAAACTTGCATTCTACTAGCATTCTACTGTTGCACCAGCTCAGTTGCCCGCTATGACAGGTTGTCTGGTAGAGATCACTTGTTAGTGATAAGACCACATTTTCTACAATAATCCTATTTTTGCTGTGTTTGTTTTGTATTGTTTTTCTTGGTGTACAATAAAGAGTTAATTATTATTACTATTATTATGAAATACATAAAAATAATATGTATATTTTCAGGGAGAGTCAACATCGTACTCTTTTTACATTGCACGATTATATTTATTATTATGTTTGCAAGTTTAATTTACTCTTCAATGATACTATTAATAAATGGTGCGCTTATTTACTTGAATGACGGCCTCAGTGAATTGTATCAAGGTTCTCTTTTCGGCATATTGTCATAATTTCTTTATTTGATATTGGTGCTGATTCAAATTAATTTTCAGATAATGACAAATTGGATGCCTTATTATACGATGATAATATGAAAAATATTGTTTTCCCAAATCATTCATTCAAACAAAAACTTAAAAGAAAAGGTACATATTACGAGTCGGTAATTCTAAATATGAATGAAATTTTTGATTATATTTGTTTATAGGGTTCCATACCAAAGGGTAAACTATCCCTATACAGGAAATATGAGTTTTATTTAGAGTTTTATTTAGAAATTGAATATTTGTTTTTAATGCTAGAAGATGGTAAGCGCTACCACCGCCCATGAACATTTGGAGAGGCGTAAGATCGATTGCAGATCAAACATCAAATAGATCGCCGATTTTAAATTGGACTGCTTTAAATATTATCTTGAAGGATAATTGATCACGTATAAATTAAATTGTATTCGAATGTAATAAAGATCAAGAGGCAAGTAAATTAAAGTTAAATCTCTTTATTTATTTATTGAGTCTTTTAATTGTTAGCAATTAGGTTCAGGCCCCCTTACTAAGTAATACCTGTGGCCAAGTGAGGTTTGGTTTTAAACCTCAATTTATCTGTTTTTAGTATATATACTATATTTATAAATATGTGATCCACCTGAACAGAACCGGATAACCAAGGGGGATATCTTTGCTAATATTGAGACCAATTTGTTTCAACAGAACAAGACGAAAGAAGAAAAAAAGAAGTCGCTATACGGATTAACTCCTACACCCAATCGTTTTTGACCATTTGTGACGCTGTCAAAATGATAACTAAATATGACGGTGTTTCAATATGGTCTTTGGTTGCCTTGGCCACTGCTGCATTTATATCTGCTGGTTATCTAGAAATATTATTGATTTCGAAAGGACGTAAGTTTGGTTGTAATATCTATGACATATTCAACCGTATTTGCTGTAGAACTTACCTATATATGTAAAACTTGTTTGCAAACATGTACTTAATTTGAAATTGTTGGTTTTATTTTTAGAATTTATCAATGTTGGTATCACTTTGTCTAACGTTATTTGGTGTTTCCTCCATGTGTGCAGGGTATTTATATTGATAGAACCTTGCCATCGAACCCATCAACAGGTAAAGAGCACATTTATTAATTTACTAGGAACCCGCAACTCGTCCTGGTAATCAAGGAAAATTTCCATGGCGATGAAATTACCACATTAAAATAAGCCCATACTATCTGGCCTCCTTTTTACCTTCAGACACAAAAATCGGCATTGAGAGTCACGTAGGTTACTTCTTACCGTGGTGAAACATCTCATTCCCGTGGGAACTCCCTTTAACTTCGCGGACGAAGCTGCGGGTGGAGGATAGTGAATTAGTTGTTATTCACTATTAGATTTTTATCCTTGCTTTATATCTTCTATTTTCTATCTGTTTTTTGTAACGTTAGATTTAATTCATTAATATGTTAAGGTGATAATCTTATAAATGGAAGTCATGATTGTTATTTTTCAACCAAAACCATTAGTTTTACAGAACTCGTGAAATAATAGATCTTATAAGGCTTCGATGGAGTGATTTCGATTCAATAATGAATGAGCTAGAAGTTTTCAAAATGATAGTTAAACTTAACGCAGTTACGTATTCACCACTCGATTTATTCGTTTTAAATAGGCCTCTTATATTTAAGGTACGTATTTGAAACTGAAAATATTACCCGGTAACTCTACTGGTGAGGATTATTTTGTCTCATAGGTTATAGTGTTTGTGAGAATCTTTAAAAAGTTTTCTAGCAGTTTCAGATTTAAACGCGATTCATTCATTATATTATTAATCCGACGTTTCGAACACTTTACCTTTACTCCTAGTCTCCCCGTAACCGCGCTACACGTTAAAGTCTTTAATTTCTAAATGTTTAATACTCGCGTAAAATTAAACACAAGAAAATACTACAGTTCTCTATTTAAAAGTTATTAGACGATAGTCAATCAATATGATATTAATTAAAAAGACTGGGAAATGAAGTGCATTTGATAACAAAACTGTTGTCATATCATTTAATTCCTTTTTTTTTCGAAGTTTTTTTATGTCTTTCGGCGATAAGACTCTCGAACATATTATTGATAATTTAAATAGCAATAATGTGTAAATCAATATTCTTTTCAGGTCTTCGGATGCTCTATAACCTATTTAATTATTATTATTCAATTAAATCAATTATGATTGCGTATATTATTATACATATGTAATTGAAGAAATGAGATAAAGTTTTACTGCGCAATAAATGAAATTGAAACCCTGGAATCCCTACTTTGAAAGTATGATAGGCATTTTAAAACAAGTATTATCAAACATTTTTAAAATCAATTAGTAGAACCTTCTGTTTTAAGACTAATCAAATTGTACGATTTTTCTTTAACTTGTTGATATATTTTATATATTACGAAATACTGTTATGAACAATTAATGGTGTTTTCATTTGATTCCAATTATGGAGACGACAGTCTGTATACAGTTTAAAGCATCGGTTTTGTGAATATTTGAGCTTTCAATGTTGTTATAAGTGCAAAAAGAATAAAAATTGACTACTCGTTTCTTATTTTTATTTCACCTATATGTCTATGTAACGTTTTTGAATAACGTATTATTTTACCAATACCTAGCTAGCGATGCGGCTTTGGCCGTGGCCCATTTTTTCTTTCCACAAGGAACCTTTCTTTCATTCCATTCCTTGCCTTAACAAAAACTTTTAGAAAAATTTATTGAAGTGACAGAGCCGTTCTGCAGTTACTCGCTTAGCAACACATTTGGCGATTCATTTTTATTTATAACTAGCTTTCCGCCCGCGGCCTCGCCCGCGTGGTTTTAAGGTTATATCGCTTTCATCTCCCTATTTCAACTTCTTATATAAATACATATAATCTATGGCTGTGAATGACATTGACATTTGTTACTCGCGTTTTTTAAAATATGCAAAATTAAATGTACATTTTTCAATATTTCTGAGAGATTTTCTTAATATTTTTTTCCGTAAGAACCTTCTCCTAATAATAACAAATACAACAAAAGAAGAATTAGTGAAATTGGTCCAGCCATTCACGCGTGATGCCGTGACCAAGGAAAACGGGTTTCATTTTTATATATATAGATATATAGGTTGTCTATGAAAATTTCTCTGTAATCCTCGCACAAACTAGCTTAAATGTGCCGTGTTATTTTACATCTGTGTTTATTTTCATATTTTATTTCATCAAAAAGGAACGTATCTTACAGCAATATCAAATCCCCCAACAATTTGGAACATATGGAATAAGTAGCAGCGCCCCGCGGTTTCACCCGCGTAAGTCCGTATCCCGTAGGAATATCGGGATAAAAAGTTGCCTATATGTTATTCCAGTTGTCCACCTGTCTATGTAGCAAATTTCAGTGCAATCGGTTCAGAAGTTTTTGCGTGAAAGAGAAACAAACATACACATCCTTAATACTTTCGCATTTATAATATTGTATAGTAGGATAGGATAGGATTGTTTCAATTAATAAAAATTGTACGGGCTTTATTGAATAATTTTTTTTTAGATATATGTATCTTTAGTCCTGTGCTCTTTTCCCAGATAAATATATTACAGTAAAAGGTATCTCAAAGTAATAACTTTTTGCTATATTATTCAATCGTAGTATTTGAGACAATATCTACAATAATTTTTCTTGCTATTTTCCCTGTTGCAGTCATTGGAAATTCCTTGAAAAATACGACTCCACCGCGCAGTTCCTTTTTCACTGATAATTTTTCTGTGAATAAAAAATATATTTGTAAATCGTATTATGAATATACGAAAGAAAACAAGTCCCTTGGTTTCTTAGAAAAAAAAAAATAAAAATTTGTCTATAAGAATATTATTACAAAACACACACTATCAGATTAATCAATATAGATCAACAAAATATAGAAGCAATAAATTGTATGTGGGAGTTGCGCACGCTTCGGCTCGAATTCCGTGGGGAAGCACCACACCCCCACCCATATTCTTTTCCCTATCCTTCCAATTTAAAGTCGGCAATCCATTTGTAGAGGCGTAAGGTCGGCAATTTACGCCTCTCCAAATGTTCTTAAGCGATGGCGGAGCTTACCATCATGCGACCCGTCAGTTCCATTGTGGACTATGACATAAGAAACGTACCAACAACCAGATCTTTGATTTCCTGCGCAGTTACATTGGATCCTTCCTCTCGTATAATACACGCTGTTGGTCTTTCTCCATCCTCAGGATGACCAATACCCACCACACATACATCTTTAACGCCTTCGTGAGTTCTAATTACATCCTCAATTTGCCCGGGTAATACCTATGAAAACAACTTTTTTTTTAGTTTTTAGTTGACTAGATCATGTATTTTAAATTTTCTTCCATTGTGTTTATCATAAAGTAAATGTCCATTGAAAACCGTTGCTAAATTAATGGTATACTATGGTTTAATACGATCCTGGTAAATTCTCCTCGATTTTTTACAAGTATAATGATTAGACATAAACATAGACATAGACAAACATTTATTCACACAAGAACACACAGAAAAACTAACAAAAAAGGCAAAACACTGAACATTTTAATGAAGGAAATAAGAAAAAACATAAACTGAGACACGACAATTTAAGAAGAAAATAAAAAATAACATATCTAAATTACGTTGCTCTTGTGTGTTATGGCTGTAAAAACGTCCAGGCTCATTACACAAACATTTTTGACACTTCAATTGAGATGTATTAACTTTATCATTTTTTTTTGTATTGGCGAACCTACTTAATCTATTTGTATGTGTCTATGTTGTCTCCAACGCTTACAACGTTATAAGAAGCAATATTGTATTTGATTAAAGTTCAATTTAACTCACAGTACAACCTCTCCATTTAATGATGGTCTTAATTCTATTGCTGAAATAATAAAAATCATTTTCATCTCTGTAGTAAAGATCACCCGTCTTCACGTATCCATCTTTAGAAAAAACTTTCTGAGTTTCTTCCGGATCATTATAGTATTCCTATAAGAAGAATTTTTGGGTGAGTTATAATTCTGATAATTTCAAAATATCATTCTTAAACTCAAAGTCTTATAACTTAAACTGATTAATTCAACTAGATTTCTTCTCGAAACGCCTTTGAATCACCATAATACAGAAAAATAATAAAGTGTACATCATCATCATCATCATTAGCCATATATGTTCCCACTACTGGGACACAGGCCTCCTATGAGGGTTCAGGCCATAATCCACCACGCTGGCCAAGTACCGTTTGGCAGATGTCACATGTCGTCGAACTTTTGACTTGGACATGCCGGTTTCCTCACGATGTTTTCCTTCACCGTTTTAAGCAGTGGTTATGTTATCAACATGTGCAAACAAATTGAAAAATCAATTTATTTTCTGCACGCTCGCCCGGTCTCGAGCCCCGACTTATCGATTTTGAAGTCCGAGGTTTCACTACTGAGCCACCACTGTTTTTTTAAGTGTGCATTGTACATTAAAATTTTTTAATAATGACATTCTTACACAAGAAAACGTTAAAAATAGTGAATGAAATATGCATAATATATTTGACGCAAAAATAGCTATTTCATAGCGAAACAATTGTAAAGAACTAAATAATATAACAAATTGCTTAAGCCATGCATTCAATGATCTCGAACATATAAGTTGTTACGATATATTGAAAATATCGACTCAATAAATACACAAAAGAGAATGGACTAGAAGAAGACAAGAAGCAAGTGTGTGTGTACAAGTAGTTGGGGTTCAAAAATGTTCCTAGAAACAAGATCAAGAACCAAAAAAGATTGTTTATTTATTTATAATACCTTAAGGCATGGTCCCTTAATCCACATTTCTCCAAGTACGTTGGGTTCTGTTACTTCGTCTCCCGATTCAGGGTCTACTAGCTAGAAAACAAAGGGAATTATCCATATATTAAACAAAATCACCGATTGCATGAAGAGAAATATTTACCAAAATATATAGAATATAAGTTAGATAGCACGGTAAACCGTCAATGTCGACTCCTTACTAAAACAAGTATTATAATAAGAACTAAACCCACCTTCGAGTTGTCAGAATTAGACTACAACGAAGGCTCTAGCATTCACTTTACAAAACAATCATCAAAATCGATTCACCCAGCTAAAAGTTCTTAGGCTACAAACAAAAATACAGTGGAATTCAAGACCTCCTTTTTGAATCGGTACATAAATAAAAACTAGATAGTTTCTACTCACGATAAAATATGTGTATAGAATATAGAACAAGTGTATATATAATGTATAGAATATATAACCTAGTTTATAAAAATTTAAAGCATCAGCAGCAGGAATTCAAGCAATAATTGAATGATATTTACTTTATACAAATAAATATCATTCAATTGTTTCGATTGATTATTCATTCATTTACTAAATATTCTGAACTCATACTTTATGACTAAAACATGGCAGTAAGGATTTGCCACAACTGCCAATTGGGCAGTCCGCAGATAATTCAAAGATATGCCCAACGGTTTCTGTTTGTCCCATATGTTCGAATAGGTCTGAATCAGTACTCATGCATTCCTGAAAATATAAATATATTTATATGTAAATAAATACAAACAGTTTATGCGTATATTAGTATCATCATCGTTTATTAATAACGCATTTTCAATGCATATGGTTATAAATAAGACTAACTGGAAGCTGCTTCACTCGTATAGTACCCGACTGAATGCCTATGTTAATCCAGATTATAATCTGCCTCTGTACCATATAGAACTCAACAGAGATTTTTTGCGTGAAAGAGTAACAAACATACATACATTCTTACTAACTTTTGTGTTTATAACGATTTATTAAAATTCAATTTTTAATGATATTATATTATATAGCTAGCTGAGCCGGCAAAGGCTGTTTGAAAAATAGATGTTGGCCGATTCTTAGACCTACCCGACATGCACACAAAATTTCATTAGAATCACCCCAGCCGTTTTGTAGGGGTATGGTATCTAAGATTGTGACACGAGACGTTTGTATGTAGGGTATAGAGATAGACCGACTCAAAATACTAGCCACGTACATTCCGACAAATACCCACACACTCAAACAGCTTATTATAACAAGAAACGAACCTTTGCTTGCATATACAATTTTGTATTAATTTTTTCCCCAACCCCTACGATCACCTTCATGCAGGTGAGATCGACCAGATCTTTTCTTTTGATTATCTCTGCCAACATGTGTGGATTTAGATAGCTGGATATAGGCTGAAATTAAAATAATTGTTTATTTCAAATTATAAGACAATTAGGTAACATCTACTTCTCAACTAAACATATTTTGGAATCATTCGTTCGAATTAAAGCAGTGGTGGCTCAGTGGTGAGGACCTCGGACTTCAAAATCGATAAGTCGGGGTTCGAGACCAGGCGAGCGTTCAGGAAATCCAGTAAAAGCTACCACAAAAGGTTTAGGACAAAAAATACAGTCGGATTCTTAACTACCTCCTTATTTAAAGTCGATTGAAAATATGCGATGAAAATATTCATAATCCCTAACACAAGAATAAAGTAAATTAATGTCACATACCTTGTATTTATTGATCATGTTAACAACAATATTTATATCATCGGGAATTGAAGATTGTACCTTGCATTGTCCTAGAAGAGGTAGTGAAATCATAACAAGATAATTTCCGATTGAGTTTACTGGTGCTAAGTGTAACGAATTTGTTCCAATTCTGAAAGGAAAGCAAACCAATGTAAGTTACATACACCGCAGAATATATTTTTTGTCTTATTTATGTTATTTTGATGTTTCTTGACATTAAAGAAATAATAGAATAAATTGGTGAAAAGGTGAAAGGCTATTTGCATGCCTTACAACGCAACTGGATTGCCGACTTTAATAACGGAAGGGTTGATAATGATAATAATGGATAGGAGCTGACGAGAACATAGAAAGGGAATGCCGATGTTTAAACTTGCGTCTTCATTTTGTTACAAACTATATTACAAAACATACATCCCATTCTTTAGTGTGTACAAAACCAAAAAATAGACAGGCGTTCAAAAATCTTAAATTAAATAGCAAAAGGCGGCCTTATCGTTGCCTCGTAGCGATATCCATCAGGCAACCCTAATAATACAGGAAAATAATAATGGGTAAGCAAAAATAAGGCAATAATAGGTGTTGGTAGTTTCAACGAGGAAAGAAGAAAACTTATCTTAAAAATGTAAACTAATGAAATTTTACTTACATTCTATCAAACAAAATAAAATATTTGCCAAGATCATACATTAGTTTCGTATAAATTGACGCATGCGTAAACGCAACAGCCTTCGCTTTCCCAGTGCTTCCACTTGTGCAAATAAGAAATTGACAGGTGTTGTCAGGGTCAAATTCTACAATCCTGAAAATGTAGTTAATATGTTCAAGATCACATGCGTATTCATAAATAGTAAAAGATTTAAATATTTGAAAGCCCTGACCCATGACATGGTGTGTGTTATTTTTCTAGCCAAATCTTATTACTTGATATCCATATTGAGGGTAGGTACCAAATATCGAAAAATATTGCTAAATATTTAGAAATTTCACAAATGATACATACAAGCTAAGTACCACTGCAACTGGTTTTTAAATGAATAACAAAACCGCAACGATATCGGTTCATTCGTTTTAG
The DNA here is from genome assembly GCF_012273895.1 of Zerene cesonia. Taxonomy (NCBI): domain Eukaryota; kingdom Metazoa; phylum Arthropoda; class Insecta; order Lepidoptera; family Pieridae; genus Zerene; species Zerene cesonia. Next base: position 4,729,122 of record NC_052103.1, read on the forward strand.
AGTTACGACGCCACAGACAGACAAACACGGAGACAGACATCGATGTGAAATGACTGCCTCATTTGTAACAACCGACTAATTCTGGTTATGTGGTCCTTAGGTGAAAAGAACAAGACATTTTCGATATTGTATACAGTAACGTTATTTCAATATTTAGACTAGAGACTTAGACTTCCTTTGGTACCAAAATGATAAAATCTTACTTAAACTTTTCATCTTCTTCATCGTCATCATACTTTTCAATGAATTCTGACCATGAATCGTCTCCATGTCCAAATGCGACAATTTTTGTGTTTAATTTCAAGTCTTCCGTAACTTTTATGTATGTTTTAAATAAGTTTCTTTCACAGAACGCTATCTTTGGTTTTGTAATGGTGAAAAGATCTTTAATCTCATCTGTAAATGGTAAAATGGTACAGTAAAAATATTGAATCATTAAAATATATTATTTGCTATTTATTTATCATTATTTATTTATTTATTTTTAGTCATAGCTGGCAACTGAACTGAGGTCCGCCTAATAGTAAACTATCACCACCGCCCATGAACATTCGCTGAGGTACTGCTGATGCGAATGCGCTGCCTACCCGCTTTCAAGGGGATAGAGATAAGGATAGGATTGACGACTGGATAGAAGTAATGGACTGGGAAGGGAAGAAAAGGAAATGGGCCTCCATCTCTCCCACTCACCTTACGAATCACAGTAGCTTGCTACTATTTTACGCCGATTTTCTGTGGGCTTGTGGTACTTCCCCACATATACACACAGTACGAGCTGGCCCAATTCGTGATGTAGCGTATTCGACTCCCACATCCAAAAATACTAACATTAATAATACTATTGCTTAATAACATGGCCATCCTTTTCTAAATCATTAAATACCGAATTTACATATACGTAAGATTTTAGTCCTGGGTTGCTTAGTTTTATATATTTCGTAATCAAAAATTTTGTAATCTCTTTGTATCAATAACATGTATTACGAAATATATAAATATTCAGAAAAATAAAAAACTTGTTAAAAAAGGTATCACTTAATATCCCTATTAAGCCTATCGCTTAAATAGCTGAGAGGAAGATGAATTTTGAAAAATGACGTTTGTCGTACGCTGCAAAAACAATTGACAAAATGAATGTTCCATATGTTTTTTGTTTCTTCAAAAAAGTCCTCCACACCACATATCTTCATATTATAGGTTTGTCATTATAACTCCTTTTTATGATTGAAAAGTCAATTAAAATGCCGGTCGTAGTTTTGTAGGCTATGTATTGTACTTTACATGTTCAATTTATCCTTATCCAAATAAATTACTTTATATTCAAGGCTGTTTTAATAGATAGCTGCAGATTACTTTTTAAATTATTCATACTGTTTGTTTCTTCATGATATAACGATATTATCAAAACTAAACACAAAGAAGAAAAAAGTGCGCTATCCGCCGAGACCGCACCTGGAATGGTCTCATATCTAAAATTCTATTTCTGTTATAAAGTCTATCTTTATTGAATGATGGCGCCATTATTCCACAAATACAGATTTAATACACACATGTTAAATTTTGCTGAATATTATTATTGAATACTATAACATAAGTGTCGTAAAGTTGTTCTCACAATGTACTTACGATATTTGTAATATGGCGAAACACCAACACTAATCATGCCATTAAAAATGGCGCTGTAAATCGGTATGCTGATATCCAAGTGATTCCATCCGCCAACAGCCACCACGTCACCAACATTCAGACCAAAGTTACGGAGACATTTGGACAAATGAATAGAGCGGCTTAGAACAGACCCAAATGTTTCTGTTTCTCCTGTTGCTCCATCAATCTGGGACAAAATGTTGTGGATAGGAAAGGAAAGTATTGTGCATTACTAAAAATTAGATTATTTCTTATTAAACAAATATTATTCCTGTTAAACATACACATTTATTCTCGTTCAGATTCATAGTGAAGTCCCGTGTCCCCTACTGGGGTATGGGGCAGATGATATACATCTGTTTCACTGATCGATTTTCTTAATGGACAAGTAGGTGATCAGCCTTCTGTGTCCTGCCAGACCGAGACATTATTTTTTTCATTGTCCCACCGGGAATCGAACCCAGGACCCCTCGGTTCTACGCTCACGCGTTTACCACTGTACCAAGGAGGCGTTCAGATTCATAAACTGGATTTATATATTTATTGTTATTATATTACAGGGTCTTCAACTTGTACATAAAAGTGAGAAAGGGTTTTTATTTTTTTTGTCATAGAGGCAACACCAGCTCGTGGTTCGCCTGATGGTAATCGATCACCAAGAACATTGCGCGGGCAACGCATTCGCAGAGGCACTACTTCTAAGAGGAAAAGGATAAGGAAAGGAATGACAACTGAAAAGGAGGAATGTGATGAATGGAAATCGCAAGGATCGAAAGCCTCCGGTTCCCCCACTCACCGCACGAAACATAGTAGTATGCTAATATTTCACGCCAGCTTTCTGTGGGGGTGTGGTAGTTTCATGGCCCAATTCGTGCTGAAGCGTGCTCGAAAGAAAGAAAGAAGAAATCTGTTGCGTAATTTTTAAGATCTAAGCATACAAACACACAGACGGCAGAAAGCTACTTTGTTTTATACCGCGCAGCGATGTAAGGGCCGAATGGTTATTATAATTTCATACTGAATTACTTGTTATGGGATTTTAGTTGTGTGCAGATGAATATGTATGTAAAAAAACCTTATTAATACAAAATGATTAAAGGTCAATGTTTTATATGTACCCACTAACCTGATAAAGCAACGCCGAATGTTGCTGCATTGCTTTCACTAATACATGCCCTATGTGATAATCTGGTCGGAGAGTATGCTCAACCATTTTAATATTATTTTAAACTTGTTAATAAACAGACGAAAGAGTCTATGAAACTTATTGCCGATCGAATGACGAGTATTACTAGATGGGTTCAAATAAATAAGGGCAATTTAGATAAAATAAAACATCAAGAAAATTTATTACTTGATTAGTATTTAATTTATAGTTTTTGTTTAGAATTAATTATTATGATAAAGTTATCCACATTGAATATTACAACAAATATGAATTTACTGGTGATGATTTTTTCATTTGTTTTTCGAATATCCTGCAAATGTTTTGAAGGTGATTTTATGAGTTTTATTATTCAGTTTTTTGGATAAAAGTAAATACATGATTTTTAAATCCTTTTTTTTGTCATAAGCGGGCAATTGAGGTGGTGGTTCACTTGATGGTTAGCGGTTACCACCGCCCATGAGCAGAAGTAGTGCCTCTGTGAATGCGCTTCCCGCTTTTAAGGCGAACGGGATATGGACAGGATTGACAACTGTTAGAAGGAAAATACATTTCGTTTTATACGTTATTATCATCTTAACGAAAATACCCTGCTCAAATAATAACAAAAGTCCAAAACAGCAGAAGAGGTTAGATAGCAAATGGTTCCGTATTTTTATTAGTCTCCGCTAATTTCATAAAATACAACTGCAATTCGGCGCTCGCGACTGAATCGCAGTGAACGCAGTATAATGCGCGATCGCTAGCTTAGTACGAGATGGTGCCTATGTATTGCAAGCAATGTATAATTGCATGTTCATTATAAAGGTTTACATATGTGCGTTTCAAGTAAAAAAAATCTAGATGAAGCAACGGCTGGCAAGGTCACAAAACGGACGGATGAAAATTTTTTTGGGAGTTGATCTTAAGCTTACTTGTACCATTAATATCGCCATTTCGACTTAAACAAAACCGGCTTTTTATATAACCTAACAATATTTAACTATCATGAATCACATTTATAAAAGCCATATAATGTACAGAGCTACATATTATTATGATAAATGGATAAGATAATAACTAAGTGCATTGTGTTTCTAGTACTATATGTAAAAATTTAATCACGTAAATCCTTATAAAGACCTACGAATGTAATAATCAAATAACGTTCAAAATGAGAATCGTTTAACGGTTTATCCCATAAAAAGTTATGAGGTGTTGCCTACCATATAACATAAATTTTTGCTTAACACAGAAAATATGGTCGAATTGATAACTTCCTCCTTTTTTGAAGTCGGTTAAAAAGGTGTTATTAGATTGTGGTTTTACTATTTTTTATGTTGTTTTTATTTACTTTATTGCGTAAACTAAGCTTATTAAGGAACATAATATCAAATACTTTAAACAATAACGAAGTAATATTCTACGGGACTCATAAAACTGTATTCATAATCTCTATCTTAAATCATGCATGCTATATTATCATATTTTGTAATCTCCATTAGAAAGCAATAATCGATTTTAAATCGAACTTACGTAAATACATGGTTACTGTAATGTGTTTATATTATGAAAATGTAGAAATAACAATTTATTATTAACTGCAGATAACTGTAAACGAAAAGAAATATTCAGTTAAGGTAACAGTTAAATAATTTAAAATTAATTTGAGAGAAATAGAAATAAAGAAGCCCTCAAAGCATGTTACAAATTTTACGAGATTGTGCTAGTAAAATTTATAAATTATTTAAAATCGAGTCAATAATTGTGCTTTATTTATATAAATTATGATCATAAATCTGAAAAAAAAGCACATCTTGTTTTCTCAAATATACATATCCTATAACAACGATATAAGATGTGTATATATAACAAATGATAATTTAATTTAAAATGTTCATGCTTGTCAATTCTTTCGTCTTAGTAACCTTAGACACCAAAAAAACTAGAAATTGTCAACGCATTTATGTGTACACATGACTTCCAAAACGCATATAACTTATATTTTCATCTATTCAACGTGAACACAGATTTGGTAATACACGGTATATATATCCACCTCATCCACATATGAAGAAGAAGTAATAATTGATTCTTTATATATCAGATGATTGACTATGCAGCCCAAAAGTTGCGTAGTACGGAGCATTCTGGCCCTAATATTACGTGTGACAAGACTAATCGGATTGGCTCCTGTAACCATCACTAAGGAGCATGATGGATACCGCATTCGAGTGTCCCGATTGAATGCTGTTTTTGGATGGGTTCTATATACAGTTTTGAGTGAGCTATGTTTTTAATATTTGTGGCAATGTTGTGGCGGGAATCGTTGAAAACAAACAAATTCAATTGCATAATTCAGTTATCTCATTAGATAGATCACATTTCACATTCAAACTCAACTTTGCAGTTAAATAAATAAATATTAAAATATTATACTTATATGCCGTCTTCTTTATAAATATAAAGAAGATCTTTTATTTAATTTACAAAACGAATGATTCATTAATATTTATCAACGTTTTTTCAGATATCTTTACAGTAGCAGATATATGCTATGATACTTGGGGAGCCATTGTAAATACTAGGGTTAATAACATATCACACGTTTACACTTTTGTATGGATATTTAATTTAATTGCATTAACAATTTACGTGGGCTACGAATATTACAATAATCTTAAGCGAACAGAAATAATGGTCGAGCATATGATGATTATTAATAAAGTAAGTACCGATGTTATTCTTAACATACTGGACAATGCTTCAGATGGACTGAATGAAATCTGGCAGCAAGTTTCTGAACTTTCTGCTGGAGGCATAATAATAAGGACCGGGTATTGTCTTCTGGTGGTACTCGAGCATTATGAAAGAGAGAAACATAATAATAGATAAAAAAAAACACAATAATTCAGATATTGTTATATTTGAATTATTGCGGATAAATAGACATATTTGAATTGGTGCCTGAAACTATGTTTAATTAGGAACCTATATTTACTACATTTTCAGTTTTCCCCTGGTTTATCACATCCATGTTTTTTTTCAACCAGCTTCAAAAAAAGAAATGATTCTCAATTGTACTGTATTTTTCATGTTTGTTACCACAAAAATTTCGAACGAATTAATCGATTTTAACGATTCTTTCTTATTTTAAAGCTAGTGCCTCCCATGTGATCACATTTAAATTTGGAGTAATACATTTCAATATAGTGTAGTAGGTACTGACGAAGCTGAAAGCTTGAAGCTGGTTAAGTATATTTATAATAATTAATATTTATTTCTATCTATACCTATTTCACAGATAAAGATTGGTATTGGCAACGAGAAAAATGAAGATGAGAAAAAATTTTTGGCTGCTGCTCTTCTAATATCTATATCGCGCATGTTCGTTGATTCTTATGCCACATACGTTCATTTCGAGATTTATGGGATTTACAGTGAGTAGCATTTTTGTTTATCTGTATTTTTATTAGCCTCCATTTTTTATGTAGGAGTCGATCACGCTTTGTCACGAGTATTTCCTTTCAAACAAAAAAGGAATCATCAAAATCGGCTAATAAAACTCGATGTTATTATATATATTACGTGAAGAGGCATACAACGAAACAAAACGCAGTTTCACGCCGGTTTTCTCTGGAGGTGTGGTACTTCCCCGTTACGAGCTGACCCAATTCTTGCCGAAGCGTGCTCGACTCCCACTATAAAAGTTGCCCCTGTGCTATAGTAACAATTGTTTACCACAATTATTTTCTACAAAAATCTCACTGTCTTCCCTGGATTGCCGCTCCAAATTCTAAAATGGGACCAAATGACAACTTCCTATCAAGCACGAAAATAATCATACAAATTAGTTGAAAACCCTTAAAAAGTTCTTCAATCGAATTAAGAACCTTCGCTTTTGGAAACCTCGGTTGCCAATATGTGGTCTAATGACGCTATTATATATTCACAGACATACCTTTGTACTACCACGCAAGTATCCACTTCTTATGTAGTACAATCACCCTATTACATATCCAAATGTTTGCGGTATATTATGAGTTACTGCCAATCTTGCAATACGTACAAGATGATCTGCAAGCACTCGCCAATATGAAGCCCAATGGTAATAAGTATCGCTTTTTAATTTTTTATTACCACCGGGTACTTTGATATTTTAATTCATTAATCTATACTGATAATGTAAGTCTGAAAGTTAGTTTCAACGTGATAATCCAAAGGAAGATGTTTTTGTTTTGAACAGACATAACATGGAGGTGGAGGCACAGTTAGTAGTAAATATAATTTGATGAAAACGATTTATTGTTTTTGATGACGATTGTCACATTTCGTGAATGACTTTTTCACAGTTTTCTTGATATATATTGATAATTTGCAGGTTTAATTATTCCTCGCTTTTTTCTTCTTTTCATGAAGTTAACTATGGGCTTTATCGCTTTGAGCTTATAGGTACATGGAAATTATCTTTTAAGGTTCAACAATAGTATACAGCAGATCTTTGAGAAGAAAGCTAGTTACAATTGAAGACATATTCAATTCATTCAGCGATGTTTATTGGAGAATAAACGAGTCGAACGAGGTGTCCGTGATTCTAATGTATATTTGTATTCTCTTTAGACTTACACATTGTACATTTTCGAAAGACGTTTTCTTTGATGGTAAGTACGGTTTTTTTTGTTCCTTACATAAAGGGTTGCCGCCTAATTGGTATAGAACCGGGTCCTGGGATCAAATACCGGTGGAGACACACAAATGAAATGTCTCGGTCTGGCAGAACACAGAAGACTGATCCTACTTGTCCATAAAGAAAATCGATCAGTGAAACAGATGAATATCGTCCGCCCCATACCCCACTAGGGGACTCGGGATTACACTTACTCACATAAAGGGTAAAACGGTACTACTGTATTACAAAAATGCCCACTATCCCTTCAACAGCCTGTCTGATTGTCTATCACCAGGTTGTTGCGGTAGCCTTGATAGTTGTTCAGTTGAAGTTTACACAGATGATGAATTTTTGTTGAATGCTAAAAACAGAATAAAGTAACACTTAAACGGATTTCGCAAAATATTAAATATTTGCTATACGTATGCTAAATAAACGTAAACCGTATTGAAAACGGTAATACCTTGAAATATTCAATATATTAGTTGTATTTAATATTTGCCAAAAGATTATACAAATATTTAAGGCGGTTATAAAATTTAAATAAAATTAAATGAGGGTAATAAGTAAATCTTGAAACAAAAAGCCGACTGGTGGAAACGCAATTTCCTAAACGGATTTCGATGTTATTTCTAAAGTTGAACCCGAAATAAAGCTGCGTGTGTGTTCAATTGTGCTTGTCTGCGTGTCTGCGTGCCCGTGCATGTGTGTGTATACGTACGAGTAAGTGCGTGCGTGCGCGCGTGTGTGTATGAGTGCCATTTTGTTTCGTTTGTGTGTGTGAAATGTACATTTGGTTTTGGCCTTTTTGAAATTTAAATGCTTTTTAAGGTGTAACATATGAGAGAAGTTTCGCGACGTCGTACAATTTTTTTATCTTCGTGCACCACATAATGTCCATGTTGCTAATGGTCGAACCATTTGTAAGGATTGATAAAAAGGTAACAAACATATTATTTTTTTTTTGCAACAGGTCAGGTCGCTTGGTGGTAAGGGACCTTTACCCATAAACATTTGCAAGCTCTGAATACTGTAGGAATATCGGGATAAAAAGTTGCCTATGTGTTATTCCAGTTATCCAGCTATCTACGTACCAAATTTCATTTCAAGCGGTTCAGTAATTTTTTAGTGAAAGATTAACACTTACACATACTCACAAACTTTCGCATTTATAATATTGGTAGGAAGGAACTCAAGGAAGTATATTTGCAGAAAATGCCAAATAACCCAATCGCATCAAACTTTGCAGACATTTAATTTGAAGTCAAAACTCCGCTATTTTAATCCCCTACGCCATAAGTACTATAACTTTATGATAAGTCGAACTGTGTCTGTGACATCGTGGATCTCGAACGGATGGACCGATTCGATCTATGATCGATGCGGTTTTTTTTTATATAAAAGCCAGTTTCCTTGCGGTGGTATGCTATGTTTGATGCAAATCGGTCTAAGACAGCGGTCGCTACAAATGTCGAATTAATTATATATGTATGAGTATGGGTATTCAATGAAAGGGCTTGACTAGTAAAATAAACATATACTATACTATATACTACATCAATACTATACTATACTACTACATTTATACTATACTACATTTAATATATACACTATGATCATTTTCATATTGAAGGTGTTCGACAGCATACAATTGGATCAAAGTTTGTAATAATTTATTTATTCCTCAATTGTATTTTAAATTACTTTCGTGATTAAATGCAATATAAAATATTACTTATAGAAAAATAGCACAAATCTTATACCTTTAAACGAGCAATTCTTGAATATAATTGGAATCTCGGAATCGGCTCCAACGATTTTCATGAAGTTTAGTATATAGGGGGTTTCGGGGGCGATAAATCGATCTAGCTAGGAATCTTTTTTAGAAAATGTCATATTCGTGTTTTTTTTCCTGACATCTATTGGTGAATAATAGTACTATTTTGCTTCGTAAATAGCTGGACAATTGAAATAACACATAGGCACTTTTTATACTGATATTCCTACGGGATACGGACTTACGCGGTTTCAACCGCGGGTCACAGCTAGTATTATATTATAGTTGGACGACGAAGCAAATGTGTTGTGTTATATATGTTACCCGAGTTAAAGTTATTGTTTTTTATCTTTTAGATTGCGGAGATAAAACTGATCTTAGGATATCTTATAACCGAAGACACTTTGAACCTACAACATTATCCTGAATTAGATATCCTTTATATGGAGCTATGCGAGTACAATTTTTCTTTTAAACCAATGGGATTGATAACGATAGACAGATCCTTAATTGCTCAGGTTTGGTTCCAACATTTTAATGATAAATCTTGAATTTTGGATTTTGTGAATTTTTCTGCGAAACGGATTTAACAGCAACGCTAAGGAAAAGGCTTATACACTTTTTTCTTTATTGTAAACTGTAACTAGTATTTTTAAATTAAATGTATCAAATGTAATTAAAAAATTGATATTATAATGACTTTAATATAACACAATCTTCATGTATTTAGTGTTTATTTTGAATTTATTATTATAGAACCATTTATTTAGAAGTAATTGCAGGAATAATTTTTACTTTCAGACTTTGGGTGTATTGATAACATATCTCATTATTATAGTGCAGTTTTAATATAGTTCCAAGGGGTTTTCACAACGGCAACACTTCGTACCGACATAGGCGAATGGAATCCTACCTACTAATATTACACATGCGATAGTTTGTGATGTCTATGCAATGAGGATGGTGTTCATAATTGCCTGGTTTCTTGTTTATGGCACATAAGCTTTTAAGTCGGTAAATATTCATTGGATTTAAAATGATTGAGCTTTTTAATGAGTAAGATAAAATTGTATTTTAAAATAATAAATTTACTATGTCAAATATTTGTTTTTTATTTCATGAAATACGTCATTCAGCCAGAAAAAGAAGAGGATGTTAAGAATTCGACTGTATATTTTTTGTGTTTGTTACCTCAGAACTTTTATTTGGGTGAACCGATTATTATGATTCTTTTTTAATGAAAAGATTGTGCTTCTGTTAGACAAACTTTTGAGGATTTATGAATGGTTGAACGCTTATACTATTCTATTCAAATGCATGCCCACGAAGACGCCTTTATACAATAGTCATGTCATACTTCGGTTGCTATGGTAACATAATTATTTAAGCAACCAAGACAGCCAACTAATAGTACAAAAAATAATAATTCGACACTATTATAACATTTACGCACTAATATTGAATTCCTGTTAAAAACGAATGTATCGATAAAAGTGTATTATTATTTATATAGTAATTTGATGCATTTCACGCTCATTAATGTGAGAAAACGTATACAATTTGTTGGCAACACCGTAATAGACGGCAACTGGCAGCGGCGTGGCTGTCAACGTGACATTTTGGCGGTTGTGTTTTCTTGAGACGGAGCGAAGTCGATGGAAATTTAGGAAGAAAAGCCGTCGTGAAACATATGATATTGCATGGACTTGTTTGCCAATGTTTAAGGAATTGTCTTGAGTGCTACATAAATTAGTAACGTATTGCTTAATAGAGGTTAATAATAAAATATATTGAATGCGGGTAATGTATATAAAACGTTAGAAATAAACATGATTCGAATGTACTAATATTTTGTATTATTTTAATCTGTATTCGTACGAAGTATGAAACAATATTATTCTATATTGATGATGTACATGAAAACATACTGGATGGCTAAATATTCAAATAAAATAATAAAGCTAGTAAACATAGAACTCACTAGTGTTAAAGTCATGCTTTCTAAAATATAGTTGAAAAAGGTAAAATTCCTGCTTCGTTCAATCACCGAATCATCTCAATTACTCTTATATTTAATTCAATTACGGAAATTATTAAATCTTGGCGATCCTAATCAGGATATGAGACAATCTGCTGTAGTAAGATAAACTTATGGTTTTTTTTGTATTGTTAATATTACATAGTTTAAATGAAATAAATGTTTTTTTATTCGCTATCCAAAAATAAACACCTGAATTAAAAAGCAAATTTAACTATAATTTCACGTCTGTAGTACATAATAGTAGTATTAATAGTAGTAGAAGAAATTCGATTACTGTGACGGGATCACGGGTGGCCGAGAGGCAAGGCGGGTTCAAATTCCGCCTCGTGGTCGATTTTTTTCTACTTTTACAAAATTTCTCATTCATAAAGAACTAGCTGCGCCCCGCGGTTTCACCCGCATAAGTCCGTACCCCGTAGGAATATCGGGATAAAAAGTTGCCTATATGTTATTCCAGTTGTCCAGCTGTCTACGTACAAAATTTCATTGTAATCGGTTCAGCAATTTTTGCGTGAAAGAGTAAAAAACACACACACATCCTTACAAACTTTCGCATTTATAATAGGTAGTAGGAAGTAGATAGTAGGATAGGATAGGATTTCAATGCTATAAAACTAAAAATTATACATAATAGTAGTTCTAGCACTCTAACACTAATAATAAGTTGAGTCTGTAAATACGCTACTCGTATATTACGTAGATAATAAGATAGGGAAATACAAACTAATGAACAACGCAGTCCTTTTCAAAGTTGTTGACAACGCCCCCTTGTGTACTGAAGGTCTAGACTACGATAATAATCGGTCCGGAAATATTGGCTGTAAGTGGGTTAGTAGCGGTGGTTAATTATGAATTTCTTTCACTTATTATATAAAATTTACTGAAATTAAAACTAGGTATTGGTTATAGTGGCTTAAAGTTTTTTATCAGAGAAATTTATTTCATATTAATTATTTTTACATATTTCACATTTGGGTTTTTTTTCAAATGTAATATTTATATGTGGAACGCTATCGGTAACGATTTTTCTTCCACGATATATCCCGTAGCGCATGCCAGGCCTGCGGTTTCATTACAGCTTCGTTATCATATTATATCGAAAACTAATAATACCAAAGGCATAATTTAATCAAAATTTCAGGCTTGGGTTATCCAGCTCTGAGATTGTCTCCAACGTCCACACCATAATAAGTGCAATTGAATAATGAGAGAGAGCGGTTTTGTGGTGAACAGGGCTTTGGGACAAGGTCTCTGGCTATCCAGGATAGTCGGGATGGCTCCGGTCACACTATTACACGTCCAAGATGGATATCACGTTAAAATACATCGAGATTTGGCGATTTATGGCTATGTTATCGTAACTGCTTTAAGTAAGTATATAATACTAGCTGCACCCGGCAAACGCTGTTCTGCCTTACTCTTATCATTTAGGGGTCTGAAATGTAATGTTGGCCGATTCTCATAGATACCGGATAAGCACAAAAAATTTCATCAAAATCGGTCAAGCCGTTTCGGAGGAGTATGGCAACGAAAACATTGACACGAGAATTTTATATATTAGATATTAAGTTTAGAAAACTGAAAACTATGTTTTAATAAAAAGCGCAGTATCTTTAAAGGTCTTTTAAAATATTTAGTGTACACAATTTTGTCCCATCCCTATGGTACTTTGAAAAAAAAGTTGAGAGGTGTCATGGGACACCCGGTGGGACGAAGTTCCTTTCGATTCTATAAGAGGGAGAGATAGAGAAACAGATAGAGAAACAGATAGAGAAACAGATAGAGAAACAGATAGAGATGCGCACGCCGCACATATTTTTTTTGTGGTGATTCTCGATGCCAGCCTGAAGGGCTACTACATCTTAACACGGACGCGTGGGTGAACTGAGGGTTGATAACGGAACCTTGTCGGGGACCGCGAACCTCGGCTTGGGCTGTCGCATGAATGGAGGGGGCCGGAGGGGCCGGAGGGGCCGTACTCGGTCGGGCGCTACACGCCGCACAGCTTACAATAGAAAAAGTGTCGCTACAACTTTTCGTGAGATTTTTTCCGTTTAGCCCCCTTTCACAACGCGCGATAAGGAACTTCGTTCCAAAAATATTTTGTTTACAATTCCTTAATATTTAACCGTGTATGTAAGTAATACTACTTATATCTAATAATATTTCGCCTTTCTTTGTGTATCGTTTTGTCACAAATTTTCATTGTAATAAACACAAGCCGCTCGTCCCGGCTCCGCTCAGCTTGACCCGCTATAAGAAGATAAAATTATTAAAGAAAATAAAACATAGCCTATGACACTCACAAATAGCGGGGCTTTCTAAGAGTATAGATTTTTTCCAAGTCGGTTCAATTAGATCTAGTGATTACAACATGAACATAAATAACAAACACACAAATTCATAAATTTTACCTCCTTATAATACATAGTACTAATAGATATTTAAAAGTAGCGAATAAATACTTCTTTTTCAGACATAGCCGGTGTTCTTGGCTCCATTATCGAATATAACTTCAGTGAAAAACTGTATTTTAAATTGGCAACATTAATTTCGATTTCCATAAGCGTTATGGAATTAACACCGGTTACATTGAGCAATTCGATTGCTGCTTACTGTTCGATAAGGCAGATGGAAATGTTTAGCAAATTCTTCAATTTATTAAAGGTATTGTTATTCTTTTAATGTACTATCTATATCATCTTTATTAATAATTATAATTAATATTATAAAGCTGATGAGTTTGTTCGTTTGAACGCACTAATTTCAGGACATACTGGTACGATTTGAAAAATTCTTTCAGTGTTACATAGCCAATTTATTGAGGAAGACTATAGGTTATATATGTACCACGGGCAAAGACGGGGCGGACTGCTAGTTTAATATAATAGTAAAATTCGCATTCAATATGTATTTATTCAATTAATTAATGTTCATCAGTAATAGATACTCAAAAAACAAGCATACATAAAATCGAAATGGTCACTAATAATTATTTAATATTTTATGCACTTATATAGGCAACGAAAACAGTACTGTCAGAGGAAGAAAGTAAATCTCATTCAAACAAAATACATTCCCGAGAGAAGAATAAAATTTTTGTGACCGTTTTGTTTCTTTTTATTCACTTTTATCTTCTGGGTATCAATTATTATACTGATGTACAGTCTGATAAACGTAAAGGTACCTCATTTATTACATATTTTTAACTATTTTGTATTTGGGAGTCGAGCACGCTTCGACACGAGTGGGCCAGCTCGCACCGTTGATGGCACCACATTCCAGATGAATCAAATCGCCGTCAAATAGCATGTGAATGCTACTGTGTTTCGTTCGGTGAGTGGCGGATCCGGGTCTCGTTTCCTTTTCCTCACCCTTCCAGTCCGTTACTTTATTTCCCTCGTCAATCCTTTCCTTACCTTTACCGCTTAAAAGTGGGCAATGAATGCGCCGAGAGTCTATCCTCTGCAAATGTGCAGGGACGATAGTAATATTGGTAGTGACAGGCGTGTCACAGAATTGATTGCCTGCTGTAACATGACATAACAGGTCAATACAAAGTTCGATTCTTGCCCTGTTTCACAACCAAACTATTTGAATTTAGCTATTTGAAACTGCATTAGATATCACTGTTATATTATAGGTTTTGTATTATGTGTTTATGAGATTTTCTACGCATTGAATTAATTCCGAGAAGCATAACTTTCTTCAATTAATAGCCTCTTCTTTACAAATGTTCATGAGCGGTTCTGATACTTTATTATCAGGCGTACCACTAGCTCGGTTTCCCGCTGTAACATAAAATAACATAACATGTCAAAGCAACATTTGGATCCAGTGACTTTAAAACTGCATTAAATAACACTGTTGTGTTTCAGGTATTGTAGTGTGGTTTTATGGGATTTTTTACATACACTACATATTGAATTCATGCGTAGAGACACTATTTTCTTTACTATATTCAGAAATTCACACTACATTTGTTATGTTCACGGATAAATTGACGGAAATTATCAAAGGTAAAATAAGATTTTCTTGGCTTAAATTGTAATTTGCTAACCTTCTTTTGGAAGCCTCAGACTACCACCCCGTACTTTAATATTGTATTTTTAACTGAAAGTCGCTATCACTAAAATTGAGATGACCTCCATAATTTTTTTTTTGTATTTAGAAAAGGCGCTATTTCAAAAATGTGCTTATTAACCAAATTTGTACATTAAGAGCTTTATGTAAAAAATATGAACGATAAAAAAGTTTATTTCTTGAATTTTTAGATGAGAGTTGGTCATACAAGTCATCACAGGGATCATTAGTGGTGCGCAAAACACACCGCTGTTACATAACATTGTGTCATTGTATCATGGAGGTCAACAAGGGATATGGTTGTTTGACTTTTCTAATCTTCTCCTCTATTGTGATATCCATGATCATCAACTTTTTTAACATCAGTCTTATATGGAACTACGGTGATCATTAGTACATTATTAATGAATTAATTGAATTATTTATGAGGAAATTTAAATACAGTTTACGAATTTTAGTAGAATAAATTTGTATTTAATAATACGGTTTTACGCTTTAATTGCAAATACTGGCTACAATTTACGAGATTGATCTATGTTGGCATTGCATTTCTAAAATAGACCCTAACTGCAATGGTATATGGTATATTATAGGTTGTATATTGTAGAAATTTACTATCTTCTCAGACGAAGGGAAGCTTAAAAACACTTTGAGAGTGGCAATTCAATTTCAATGGGCTATATTTCATTGCTTTAGAATATATGTTTTCATCGAACCCTGTCAAAAAGTCACCAAAGAGGTGAGTGTATGTAATAGCAGATTTTTATTTACTATTTTGTTTTAATTATTAAATCTTATCATTAGCCTAACCAAAAATGCTGGCCGCTGGTGATCGGTCGTTTTGGAAATCTTTGGGGGAGGCCTATGTCCCACAGTGGACGTCCTAATAGGCTGCAACGACGACCAAAAATAACTTAATAAATTCCTTAAAAGCTAACTTATCTTTGCATTTCCTAGTTTTTTTAGGGTTCATCTGTCTGTCTGCCTAACCGTCTATCTGTCATTAGGCTGTATCTTATTGACCGTGACGGTTGAAATTGTTACAAATTTTGTATTTCCGTTGCTGCTATAACAACAATGAATCGAATTTTAACAACGGTTGGCGCAGTCATAAATTAGATGGGTGGGAATTTTGTTTCGCAGTTGCTCTTTATCTTATTTGTAAAAAAACCTCAGTGTTGCGAGTCCGACTCACATTTGACCCATTTTTTCCATAATTTAATGAACTTTTAATTTTTTAGATAGCAACTCTGAAGAATCTTCTATGTCAATTGGCGTATAAATCTGTGAAGATCGATGAAGAAATGCCACTAGATCTAAATATATTTATGAAGAGCCTCCTCTTAGTGGAGCAAAGTTTTTCTCCATTGGGAATTTTCACCTTTTCAAGATCTCTTATGATCACGGTAAATACGTAATATATCATTTTTAAATATCAACTAAAAACTTGGACGCTTTTAGGACTTAAATTTTTTCGTCTTATTACTCATATGCACTTGATTTAGGGGTGCTTATGCCTTCAGTATCTAATGTTCAACATATTTTATCGATACTTGTATGCGTTGAGATACCTTATTTTAATTAATAAACGCCTTAAAAGAAATTACATCATGTCCTCATTGGAAGGCTCGGTCTAAATGTCATTCTTTGCCAGCCTACACTCTTATATAGATAACGCTGATTGCAGATTAAATGCGAAAAAAAATCATCAATCGATAGAATAGATGCACGATTTTTTATATAGATTCTATGTAATACGCGGTACGCGCCGGCTTCGTCCGTGGTACATATTTATCCTATAGCCTTTTTCAATAAACGGTCTATCTAATACTGAAAGAATTTTTCAAATGGGACCAGTAGTAGTAGTAGTAGTTCTTGAGATTAGTGCGTTCAAACAAGCAAACAAACTCTTAAGCTTTATGATATTAGTATAGATTAAGCTAATTGAAGACATTTTAATAACTCATTTTAGAAATGAAACAAATTCATAAATTATATACTAAACTTTCCTACACTCATAATATTTTCTTCGCAGGTTACCGGTATTGTGATCACGTATACTATAACAGTTATTCAATTCCAAAAGTAAGAATCTGTACTGAATTTTATCATCCAAGTCAACTGAGTTTGAAAAGTTATTTACAAATTAAAATGTCTCAGAACTGTTATAATTCACTACGTTTACGGTTTACTTTAGTACTGGAAAACTTCCATGCAAGGATTGAAAATTAATATTTATTTATTTATTTATTTAATAAAAAGAAAACTTACAGCTATAAGTACAGTTGTAGTAAAATGAAAAAAGAGAATAAGGCCAATTACAAGTTTTCACATGTATTCGTTTTACGTTTCATTGTGCATTATAATTAAACGTCGTTTAAATTTATTCCGCAGATTCAATGCTTGAAAAAGGCATTAGCCATATGTTTTTTTAATTGATGCTCTGTGGTACTGAAAAGGTCGAAATTCATTCCTTTCATTAAAAGGTTGAAATTTCTACTTGAACGGATTAGGAAGGAGTTTTGACGGTATTTGGAATGACTGGGGGGGATATAAAGTAGCTTTGGGTCTCGCACGGAGTTGGGAAGTGTTCGGAGCCCGATGTCGCCTAGCAACTCGGAGCAATCGACCGATCCGTTCACTATGCGTAGCAAGTATGCTACGTCAGCGATGCGCCTGCGCTCATATAACGGCAGGAAGTGGAATTTTTTGCAACGGCTGGTGTAGTCTGGTAGAAAACATTTTGAGCGGTACTGTATATACTTTAAAAACTTCTTCTGTATGTTTTCAATTCTGTCTATATATGTATTAAAAATGGGATTCCAGACTTGTGAATTATATTCGAGATGACTACGGACGAAAGCGCAATACAAAATTTTAATAGTTTTAATATTTTTAAATTGAGAAGATATCCTTATTATGAAGCCTAAGGCTTTAGATGCTTTTTTGACTATGTCGTTTATATGTTGATCGAAAATAAATTTTAAATCAAATGTTATGCCTAAATCTTTTATTGAGAAAACACGTGTTAAAATGGTATCATTAAGAGTGTATGGGAAAGAGATAGTGGTGGCTTTCCTGGAGTAGGTGGAGATATAGCATTTGGAGACGTTGAGATCAAGTTTATTACGTAAACAGTACTCTGTAAACCGATTAAGGTCCGTTTGAAGATCGATGCAGTCGTTTTCGTTATTAATGGATTTTAATATCTTCATATCGTCAGCATACAGTATTATTTATGCTCAAGGGCGTCCCCCCCTGTCGGGGACCGCGAACCTCGGCTTGGGCTGTCGCATGAAGGGAGGGGGCCTGAGGGGCCGTACTCGGTCGGGCGCTTGTGGAGCTCCGGATCTAACGAGAACTGCTCTCGAAGAGAATCCATTGAGCACTACAGTTTGGCATCTATTGTCAATGTAGAACTTAAACCATCTGAACAGTTTTCCTCTGATTCCAACATTGCACAGTTTTTTGAGAATATATAACTTATATAACGCTTTTAGGGGTACATCCCGGCTCATTATAGAAATGAATTTGAAATGCCGGCGCTTATAGAAGAGTAAACATATTTCTTGCTTGCATAGTAGAGCCATCTATACTCTCTCTATCTCTCTCTCTGTTTATCAAAGCAAGTACAAGCTGGTACAAAAGATATATATATATTTATACAACAAGCTTTTGGTTTTGTTACTCGATACTTTAGTAGGTTTTTTAGAAATTGACGTGTTTTTTTTGCGTTTGATAGGAAACTGTAGTCATTTTGGAAATTTACTATATAAAAATAATAACTGAACTTCAAAGCAAATTCAACTCTAACTTCAATGCTTTAGATACTTCATTTAAAATCTAGTACATTAATATTTGATTGATACGATGAGCACATTAATATGCTACTCGTACATTATGTAATAATTAGATAAGGAATCACAAATATGTAAAAAGCATTAAGCATATCTGGCTGAACTAATCAGTTCCATTAATGCTTTAAGAATTCAGATTGTATCGACACTTCAACACTATCCTAGTTGCAACAACGGATATAATTTATTCGTCGTTTCAGCCTTGGAACATCCACTTCCGTTTAAAATATTTCACAAGATTTCTATTATAATCTATAACTATACCTGCAACTTAGTACTGCTATAATTTATTTATTTTTTGGCAGAGTTTTATATGTTATATGTGCTTAAAGGTGGAATAAGCTTATCTTTCTTCCTTCCTCCAAGCTGTCGAACATCGAACAGTTATACCACTTGTGTAATAAGCGATATCTATCAAAAGAGGGTTATAATAATGAAAGCGAATAGTTTCGTGGTAAATATGGCTATGGGTAAGGTGTTATGGATGGCCAGGATAGTTGGGATGGCCCCGGTCAAACTCTTACGCGTGCGGGATGGATATCACGTTCAAATACGCCGAGATTTGGCAATTTATGGTTATGTTGTCGTTACGGCTTTGAGTAAGTATTCTCAAGTATAAAACATGTAATGTAAGATCAATAAATAATCATAAAAATGGATCAAAAGTTGATCATTGTTAAAAGTCTGGTGGAAAATAAAGAGTATTTACAATTTCTTAAAGACCACATACAGTAATAAATAATTATGGATCTCGTTAAAGCAAGAATACCTCAATTTATTTCAGCCAATCCTTCCCCATATCCTTAAAGCTAATTTAGTTTATTCAGGGATGTTTGTTATATTGGAGCTGCTATTAACAAAATGTTTAAAAGACTTTTAATAATGATAAAAAAAACATAAATAAATGGAATAATGTAAATTCTTAGTTCTAGTGCATGGTTATATGTGCATTTATAAGATTTCCTACTAAAGAGAACTACATTTTTAAAGCATTTCAAAACCAATGTCACAACTCAATCATTTGTATGATACAATAAGGCTAGTTTGAATTTCGCATAAGTACTTAAGGATTATGTAAATATACATTAGGACGTGACATTTTATAAGCCTACATGTCTAACCATATTTGCTTAGTGTGATTGATGTCACCCTTTTCAAAATAGGGTGTTTACAAATGAACCCTTCTTAAAAACCTCCATCTGGTATAGGTTTTTCCTCGGACTTAAAATCAATATCGGGGGTTCGGAGTACGAGAACAGGCGAGGGTGCAGGAAATAAATTGATTTTTCAATTTATCTGTGTATGTGGATAACGTTACCATGGTTGAAACGGTGAAGGAAAACATCGTGAGGAAACTGGCATGTGTGAGAATTGAAAGTTCGACGACATGTAACATCTGCCAACCCGTACTTGGCCAGCGTGATGGATTATGGTTTAAACCCTCAAGAGGCCTGTGTCTCAGCGGTGGGAACATACATGGACTGATAATTATGAACCCTCCATCCTCGGTTTTTCGTTTCGTCTCAAATTTTCTTATAAAAAAATAATAATAATAGGTACATTATGAGTATTTTTTGTTTCAGACGTAATCGGCCTTCTTGGATATATTACCGAATATTACTTCTGCGAAGAACATTACATTAAATTAGCAACATACGTTTCGGTATTCCTAAACATCTTCGAATTTATACCAGTAACATTAGGCAATTCGATTTCTGCTTACTATGCAATAAGGCACATGGAAATGTTATGTAAATACTTCAACATATTAACGGTGTGTTTCTTTAGATTACATTACACATACATTATACATACATATGTTATAGAATAATATAATTACTATTCAATGTTCTCGAATAAAGAGCAATTGATTACTTATTGTGAGTATTCTCTAAATCATAGGTATATTTAATAAGGAATTGAAATAGTTTTTGTTTATTGGAACGATAACAGATTTATCTCTTCGTTTACTTAACCTATTCTAATAATACAGCTTAAACATCATATAGTAACATGGACCTTTATCTGAATATGAAGCTCTATTCAGACCCAACAACTCTACTTCAAAATGCTTAATATGACAATTTAATCTTATTTTTTAAATAGACAACGAAATCAGTAATGTCGAAGGAAGAATGTACATTGTATATGAATAAAACACATTCCCAAGAGAAGAAGAAAATTATTGCGACAGTTGTGTTATTATTGACACACTTATATCTTCTGTGTTTTAGTTTTTATACAGAATTGCAGGACGAGCAACACAAAGGTACGTCATTTATGATACACACATTATTCATCCCTAATGGTTATATACTAAACAAGCTGTAACCCTTTTTGCTAATCCGAATGAGCTGCCCGGTTTTTAGAGGGCAAGGCATAAGCAAAGGATTAATAACTGGAAATAAGGAATGGACAGGGTGAGGAAAAGGAAACGGGCTTCCGGTTCCCAACTTCACCGTACGAAACACAGTGGCATGAAACTATTTCACGCTTCACGGTTTTCTGAGTTGGTGTGGTGCCAGGTGCAAGCTGGCCTAATTCTTGCCGTTCCGTTCTCATATACATAGTTTTTAAATATTTTCCTCTAGTCACTAGTTATAAAAATACAAAATAACTATCTGATTTTTTTGAAACTGCATTAACACTTATATTTTAGATATTGTAGTATATGTTTATGGGATTTTCTACATTCAATACATATTCAATTCATTCGTAGAGGCGATATTTACTTTAACTTGCTCCGAAATTCACTCTGCATTTGTTATTTTGACGGATAAATTGTCGGAAATTATCAAAGGTAAAAAACATAAAGCAAATGTTGATAGTTTTGATGTTTTGGAATAATAATGAATTTGCTTTTTCAGCTTTATTCTGCAGCCAAATTGCCATTTTAAACTGTTGCAATTGCAAAAATACTCTGATATACCAATTCTTCGTACATAAAGTAAAATTAATAATATCGAAACGATTTTCTAGATGAGAGTTGGTCATACAAGTCATCACAGGGACCATTAGTGGTGCGCAAAACACACCGCTGTTACATAACATTGTGCCATTGCATCATGGAGGTCAACAAGGGATATGGTTGTTTGACTTTTCTGATCTTCTCTTCTATTGTGACATCTATGATCGTTACCTTCTTTAACATCAACCTTGTGTGGAATTATGGTGATTTTAACTATATATTATAAAAATTATTAAAGGTTTTCTATGAAAAGCTCAGAAATTAAACAGACTTGTAGTTATGTGATTTGAAATAAGCTCGCGAAAGTCACCCACCTTATTTATGACCAACCATTGCTAAACCTCTTCTTTTATTTGTTGTTATTGCAGCAACAGAAATACATAATCTGTGACAATTTTAGCTGCATATCTATCGCAGTCACAGCCAACACATGGATAGACAGACAGACAGACAGATAGACAGATAGACAGATAGCGAATCGTTAGTAGTATCACAGTGTTATGTAGTCCGGTTAGCAATTAGGAATAACTCCTAAAAAACTTACTAGCATGCACCCTGATGGTTTCATTACAAAAAAGTTTATTCTGCGATTAAATTTACAATTTTCACAGATGAACGGAAGTTTACAAACATTTTGAAAGTAGCGATTCAAGTTCAATGGGCTGTTTTTCATTGGTATAGAATATATGTTTTCGTCGAACCCTGTCAAAGAATCAGTGACGAGGTGAGTGTTGAAATTTTCTCGTGTTTTTAAGTGCAATTAAATAATCTCACTAATTTTTAAAGTTCCACTCACACTTTGGGATATCCTCAAACCGCTTAATTTTTAAAAGACTCAAATTGTTTTTGAGTATGTTAAAAAATGAAGGTTATAAATTTGTCATTTTTTGGCTTTATTATTTACGTTTAACTTTCGATTGGATGAACCGATTTTGATGATTTTTTTTTATTTGAAAGCTGGTGCCTCCTGTTTAGTAAAGTGTTTATTTAAAATTTTTAGACAGTGACTCTGAAGAATCTTCTTTGTAAGCTGGCGTACAAATCCATGAAGATCGGTGATGAAATGCCACTAGATTTGAACATGTTTATGAAGAGCCTACTGTTAGTGGAGCAAAACTTTTCTCCATTGGGAGTTTTCACCTTTTCTAGATCTCTTGTGATCACGGTAAATATTACTTTCGTAATTTTTAAAAATTGTAAAAAATATAAGTTCGGGTATTTGTACCATTGCTTTTCAATATAGAATTTTGTAAATATAGCTTCCTATGTATGAATGAAATAATTACATGTTTAATAATTAAATAAAGCTGGAGAGTTGTTGTCGCTAATCTACTGGACTACTGGAGCGATTTCAAAACTTCTTTCACCGTTACATGTGTACATGATCTCTGAATGCTTTCTCACTCATGATATATTATACTAGCTGCTCTTCGCGGTTTCACCCGCGTAAGTCTGTAGCCCGTTGGAACATCGGGATAAAAAGTTACTTATATATTATTCCAGTTGTCCAGCTATCTACGTGCCAAATTTCATTGCAATCGGTTTTGTAGTTTTTGCGTGAAAGAATAACAAACATACACATACACATACATCCATCCTCGCAAATCCTCCTTTCACATTTATAATGTCAGTAGGATAGGATAGTAGAACCTAATCTACTTTCCTACTAATGTATAAATGCTGTATGCTCATGTTTTCTTTCCAGATAATCGGCATTGTCATCACGTATACAATAACAGTCCTTCAATTCCAAAAGTAACTTCATTCAATTTTGTCGTTAACTTCACAACAATAGGTTAGAATGACAATTTATGAATTGAAATATTTCAGAACTACCTTGCAATTCAGTACAATTCGAGCTACTAAAGTTGTAATTAATGTTTTAACCGTTTACTTTTTTTCTGTTTCGTCTAATTCTTTCTGTGTGTTACGTGTTCGCGTATATTAATAACAGTAACCATCTCGTTCCCGCTTGCCTTCTTCCCGCTCTGGGTTCTTGTGTGTAGTTAATAAACGTTTTTCATTATTTAAACATTTTTTTAATTTTATTTATTACATTTAATCCTTAATCGCTGATTCCAGAAGTAATTATTATTAATACTCGGATTGCGAATATCAATGTGTATTTATTTATTTATTAATTTATTACATTAAGGATCACCAACATGACATACACGGATAACATGGATGGAGAGTTTTATAAAATTAAACAAACAAAGATTTAGTGCTGTCACGATTTTAGGCAACCACTACTAATAAAAATAATTTCACAGCCTGCAGCTAACAACTATTTAAGTTCGAACAAAATTTTGGCTTAATTATATTTAAGACAAAAAAAAAAACAATAGCAACAGTATTCAATATATTATTATAACCGTCCCAACCGTTGCTTCATTTCTTTCAAAAATAATTATCTGCCTAATCGACTGTCAAATTTTTTATCTGATAAAAAAGGAAACAATAAAATTAAAAGTAAAGACGTCATATCGGTGGTAAATTGTATTGGGTGCTCGTCCCGGCCTTTGCCGCTATGACAAATAATAAAAAAACAATGTTAAGCGACGGACGGCACGGTCATAAATTAAATGGTTAAAATTTTTGCAAATTCATCGTGTCGTGAGTTCAACTCACACTTGAATTATTTTTTTTGCTCTGAGGTGTATTTTTTTATAATTACTAGTGTCTTGGAAAGAAATGTAAATGTATGTAAATTATGTAATGTAAATGTATGTAATGAAAATTATAATTACCAGCGTCTTGAATTGAAATTTAAATGTATGTAAATGTATGTAATGAAAATGTATATAAATGTTAATTATTGTGACAAAATTATAAGTGTTTTTTTGTGTGTAAAGTTATGTAAATTAATATTGGGTTATTTTTGCCCTTAAATTCGTATGCTATTTTTTTATTATCATTATCTAAATATATGTTTCGTTCGCCCTGAATTTTGGATGGTAGTTGGTAAAGTGAATTGGTGTAGAAGAAAGGGAGGGCCACCATGTATGCTTTATTTTGCTAGGTACTTTATTTTGCGAGGAATAGAATAATTTTTGAAAAATATAAAATATTCACAAATTACACAATTTGAGGGTATGATTTACAGATTGTGAACTAGTTTTTTTCTATGTTACAGCAAAAAATTCATAACCGGGTAAAACCACTTTTAACTGATTGTTGTATAATAGTGGTTTTAAAACGTACGAACGTAAGAACGTTGAACAATGCTACTTTTAAAGTAAAAAAAAACGTTATTGGATCACAAAAAATTATTATCTAATAATTCAGCTGAAATGTGACGATACCCAATAAACATGGAAGCGAGTTCAATAAACCTGCATATTTTGTTTCCTTAATTTTTTGGATAATGGGGAAATCTTCAATAGATACCAACGGCCCTTGCTGAAAGAGGCCGTCAGTTTTGTCGGATTCCTACTGACTAACCCAACTCTGTTCCGCCGCGCCGCATTGAAGGCCACGCGTATTTATAGGGATTCCTCCGCGGCCCCCTTGGCGAGTGGAATATACGTACCCGAATAGCATTCAGTTTTTCAAATGCTATACAATTATTTCCAATTTCAGGCACCAGCTACAATATTTTTTTACTTCCAAATTCGGTAGACTGACTGACTGACTATGAGTTTGACTGTAACATCCTACTTCCTACTAATATTATAAATGCGAAAGTTTTTAAGGATGTGTGTGTGTTGGTTGCTCTTTCACGCAAAACCTACTGAACCGATTGCAATGAAATTTGGTACGAAGATAGCTGGACAACTGGAATAACATAAAGGCTACTTTTTATCCCGATATTCCTACGGGATTCGGACTTACGTGGGTGAAACCGCGGGGCTCAGTTAGTCCTACTATCCTAATAATATTATAAATGCGAAAATTTGTAAGGATGTGTGTGTGTTTGTTGCTCTAACACGCAAAAACTACTGAAACGATTGCGATGAAATTTGGTACGAAGATAGCTGATTAACTGGAATAACATATAGGCAACTTTTTATCCCAATATTCCTACGGAATAAGGACTTACTCACGTGTCTATCTTATAAATATTAATTATATAATTACAGCAAATACATATTCAATCAGTTCATAGCGATTGTGAAACTGAAAATCAATATGTCTACTTCTACACTAATATTATAAAGCTTTTATTAGATCCGATTTCCGTTTGTTTGTTCGGACAAGGTAATCTCAAACTGCGACCACATCATAGCATTATTATTTATTTTCCTTTTATTTTTATCCGCCCAAGGTAGAGGATAAAAAATAAAATACTACATAAATATAGAAGTATTTATCTCTTCTAGGGTGTAAGGTAGATAACTTTCGGGAGCGGCAGCGGATTGATATAAGAGAAACTTTTTAATTCGGATTTTACGAATATTTATTATAAGTGTAGATTTTGATACACTGTTCTCTTAAGACTAACTAGATCTAATTCTATTGTCCACCGTTCCAGCGACAGGCGCGATAAAGCATTGCTGACGATGTGTCTCGGACGGTGGCATGATTTTAGGGTTAGACATATATTCATAGGAGGAGCGGTTATGAGAACATAACTAGGTACCCTAGAATATTTGTAAATGTTGTTTATTTGTTTTTAATAAAAATATTTAAATTTACTAAAATCAATTTCTTTAGTCAATTTGTTCAAAGTTAGAGTCCGCTATGGGCCAAAATCGGTATTGGGACTCGGATTTGTATCTTTATAACTAGGCTTGAAAGTAAATTATTCAACATATTTCATAAAACTTTCTCGAACTTAATTATTAATGCACATTAAAAATTCGTTATAGTTCTTACTAATCCCTACTAATATAATAAATGTAAAAGGAACTCTGCCTCTCTCTTCTACACGCCTAAACCTCTAAACCGATTTGACTAAGAAGACTTGAATAAGATTTCGTTTATCTTTAAACCTATTTTCTTCAGAAAATATTATGAATAAAGATGAATAATCGATATAATTATTTATTTTAGTCAATTCATCCATTCATCCTCATTTAAGATCATCAATCATCATCTTCTTCCTTTCTTTCAAAAATCATATGTTAATATCATTGAAGTTTTTTTTTTATCATGTCAACGTCGACTTCGAATTGGAAAGGGATTAAGGAAGGATTGAAGAGAAGACTAAAGGCAGCAATTACAGTTTACAGATTTATGACCTATTGAAAATAACGTAACGTTTGTTGGTCTCTGTCAAATCCATTTTTCAGTAGAAGCTTAAATAGTATAATGTATATTATGGGTTTTATCTTACCAATATGTTGAATGGTATTGGATGAACTGTTACATCGTCTACATAAATCCAGTCGGTACATTATAAATTTTCATTATGTATTTTTGACTATTTCTCGTTTAGACCCTCAGTCTCTGGAAACATATCGCCTCGAGTTAACTACGCGTTCGACGCAACTTTGTTTACTGACGACGTTTGATTGACAACGGTTCGTTTATTGGGAACATTCATTTAATAATCTGATTCATGAAATAATCTGAAACATGACCACGTCTCTCAATTTCGTAAGAAGCTCAAGTGGCTCCCATTCTGTCTTCGCCGGAATGTTCTATGTTATAATTCTAAACCTACGGGTTCAAATTCAATGAAATTTGAAATACACCTTGATTGTATAATATGATTTGTGTATATGATAATTATGTATCGAAAGTAGTCAATATTGGTTTAAATTTTAAACGCATGGATATGGGATACTTAGAGAAATTATTCACTAATAGACGAACATATGGACAGCTAAAAATATTACAATTATTTCTAATTTCCTTAAAAAAAAAGATATAATTCACTCATCTTTGAAAACGAGTCCACGGAAAAGAGCTTGTTAATAGGGTCAAAATTAAAACAACGACCTTTAATCATATTAAATATGTTAATCTATTTTTTTCAATTAGATGGAGTTACTATATAAAAAAGTAGCAATCAATTAATAGATAACAGTTGTATTTGTGATTTTGCGTAATATAGTTTAAACGCGTTACCTCTACAACCTGCAGGTAATAAGAAACATATATCTACGTTAACATCATTTCTATTGTATGCAGCATAGCTAGCAGTAGCTATGTAATTTTGTAACTAAATAATCCTTTGTTTGTTAACTCATGTTCAATTTGTATATTAAAAAAGTAGTGTTTGTTATACTTATTATAACACACGAGAAACTGAACCGATTTGAATAAAATTTGGTACAGAGATAGATTGGGACCCGAGAAAGGAGATAGAATAGCTTCCGATAGATCCCGGGAAACTAACGGAAACTGGAAAACCCCGGGCCGGTCTCTCTCTTCCTTCAACTACGCGGCGAAGCTCAAAATAAGTAATATTACCAAATTATGTCAAAATCCTATCAAACATAAAAACAAATCCTGCCTATCGGCTGAAAGACCACGGAGATATCAGGCGTCAAATATTATTAGGCAAAAGTTATTTAACAAATGATTCGCGGAATTTAAAATTTGAAACGGTTATATGTTTTGTTATTCAAAATATATTATGTTAACACAAGTTTCAATCTCGAACTAAATTATAAACGTATGGGTGTCGTTTTATCCTCACTATAACAGTTCTTAAAATCGTCCATTTACCTGATATTAGTGTTTGTATTGATTAAAATATAATTTTTGTTATTAGTTTCTTGTTTATATAATGGATTAGTTAGATTGATTTAGTTTTTAGTTTTTAGGGATGGATAGATTGTTATTCTGTGGATTTTTGTTAATTATTGATAGAATGATTTATAAATTGCTAAAATATAACTGATCATTTTTAAATAAATTTAGAACGCAGTCCCTTTGTCTATTGTTAGAGGAGTAAAAAAACATGGCTTTTTTGGGACGACACACTGCACTGCACTGCCGTGTAAAAATCTTTCTTTTTTAATATAATACTTACTAAATCAAAATCTTAACATAGAATACTCATTTTTTTCAATATTTAAATATCAAATAGTCTGCCAGAAATTCGAATATTAGTTTCGATTACAAATATTCAAACATATAATAGATATTTAGCAGACAACATGGCACCAAAACCGCAAGTTGTATCCAGCTCAGAACGCCCCGAAAATTCTGGAGACAGGGTTGTGATCTCCGGAATGGCGGGCCTCTACCCTGACTCGCATAATGTTAAAGAGTACCGCGATATTCTTTACAACAAGGTTGGTTGGATTCTTGTTCATATCGTTTATCTTCTTTTCAAATTTATAGAAATAGAAGCTGACCCAGCGAGCATCGTACAATAATAAGTTAACTAATATATTTTTTAGTGAATATTTTCTTTGAAGTTGTCCTGCTAGCTAAACATCTACTTTTTGTTTTGTTTTCATTTTTCATCTCTAACCATAAAAATTGATGAAATTTAATTGATTTGATTTACATCTTAGTATACATATATACAATACCCGGCATACCCTGCTCTACCTTTCTCTTTCTCTTCTTAAATTTCATGAGAATCGGTCTAGCCGTTTCCGAGGAGTATGGTAAATAACATTGTGCCACGGGAATTTGATATATATATATATATATATATATATATATATAGAGAAGATAAATATATAATTCGTGAAAGTTACATTAAGACGATTTCACGTAAATGTGAGGGAGTCGATGACGAATGCGGTGAAACACTATATTTTTCGCTTAGAACTCTTAATTAATGAAGGGCAGGAGCTGATGAGTTGGAATTGGTGAATTTTTATTTTTTTATGCGACTCACCCTTCCTAGTCCAGTTCCTTTATTCCCGTCCTTAATTATTTAAATATCCTTATCCAGCGGCTCTACACCTGCAAAAGTTCACAAGCAGTGGTGATCGCTCACACTGTCGCTATAACATAATATAAAAAAGTGCTTTAAACTAGCGAGAAGCGGTGAATAATTTTTTAACGCCGTCGTAACTCAGGATAGGTAGATGGGTATTCTCAAATAAACATTCGTATGAGTTTTTACTTACGTTGCGTCCGATAAGTTGATATGTTTAGTTCTTAAATGTTTATTTGCCTTAAGGTATTTCAATTTATTGAATTTAGTGTAACTTGATAATTATTGATTGTTCTTTCTTAAAATGCGATATTGCTATTCTATGCATAGAGGACCAATTTTCGATTTCGGGTTTTTCTTATAATGAGGTAGTTCTATCTGAGTCATGAACGACTGCATAATCGGTTTAGGGCTGAATCAGAATTATATTGCATTGTAACATTTGGTCTATTAAGAAACACAATTTTTTTTTCTATGTTGCAAAGTTTAAAAAATTAGGGCTTGTACAGTTAATCCGGAGAGCCAATGTTAAAAAAACAAAGTTTTTTCATCCAGGTATTATTTCTGAACAGCCATAGTAAATATTGCAACAACAAACAGTAACAGTCCTTTTAAATGTAATAAATACAACCTTTTTAAACAATAGCGACGAAAAATGCTGAAATAAATGAATGTTGAGATTTTTTTTTGAAAGAATAGAAAAAATTCGATCACGGAGTGGGATTCAAACCCGCGTTTCATGCCTTACCGTAGCAACGGTTGGAATTTTTTCTATTCTTTTAAAAAATTTCTCATTTATAAAAGCATTTCAATGCTATAAAACTAAAAATTAAATAAATGAATGTTTTAAAGCGATCCTCTCACTCCTGCTCCGATAAGGTTATTCCGGGTACAAACAGAAAAAAATAGTTCTATGTCTTAGAAGATTGGTAGTAATGAAACAAACATGAAAAACCAAAAAAAAAAATGTTTAAACGGAAGTTTGACTTTACATATTCCTTTTAAATCAAATTACTATTTCAAAAAGTAAGTCAGGGGGAAGTAATAGTATAACCTTTTTACAATTAATAGGTAAACCCAACGGCTACGAAAAGTGCTCGTTGGGAGTACAATCACCCGGAGGTCGCTCAATACACAGGAAAAGTACCAGAGCTGCAGTATTTCGATGCGCAATTCTTCAAAGTGCACAATCGCCTCGGAAACTCAATGGACTCCATGGGGAGGAAGATTCTTGAACAAGCATTCGATGCTATTTACGATGCAGGTAAATGAAGTGTTTAATATGATTCTAAACCATGTGTAAGTATATTATATAAATTGAAGAGCATTCGCATGAAGAGGGTATTGATTTTTTTTTAAATAGTTTAAAAGGCACGAAAACACTATTTGTATTGATGTGAAACATCTGTAGCCGCACGTAAAACAGATTTCTGGCGTGGCGACGCATGCCGTGGCGAAGCTTCGCCACGCTAAATGATAGTGTATAATATATACAGTCTATATACAGTAGTGTGTACGGTGTAATATTTTATTTTATCATTATGACATATTTTTAGCGCGTGAGCTTAGAACCGAGGGGTACTGGGTTCTATTGACGGTGGGGACGCAAAAAAAGGCTCGGTCTGGACACAGAAGGCTGATCACCTACTTGTCCATAAAGAAAATCGATCAGTGAAACAGATGTACATCATCTGCCCCATACCCCACTAGGGGACACGGGACTTCACTTTATGACATATTTAGTTCCTATCACAGTCTATTCTTTGCATATTAATTTTATAAAATAATGTTGATGTTTCACATCTACCAGGCGTCCCGTGACAGCTCACATTTTTTTTTAAGTATATACGGTTATATCAGTATTATGCTTTAACGTGTCAAAAGGCTCGTGGGTCCGAAGTAAAAATAAATGAATTTCACAAAAAATGTGTATACATATTATCTGCTTTTAGGTTTAAGCCCAGAGCAATTGTCTGGCACAAAAGTTGGAGTTTACGTTGGTACTTGCTTCTCAGAAACCGAAAAAGCTTGCTTCTATGTAGTTACCTCAAGAACAGGTTTTGGTATACCAGGGTAAGTTTCCTGATTAACCAACATCATCAGAATTGGGCAGGTTTGCACCGGGGAAAGTACCACATAAATCATTTCCTAATTCCTTATCCATAAAAGTTGACAATCCACATCAATTACACAGGCCTCTACAAATGTTTATAATTGGTGCTGTTCGCTTACCATCAGGCGACCCTATGCCAACTATCACATGAAAAATAGATGGTGAAAGCAAGATAAGAAGCACCTTTACTTATTAACTTATACTTATACATGCAACTAGCTGCGCCCCGCGGTTTCACCCGCGTAAGTCCGTATCCCGTAGGAATATCGGGATAAAAAGTTACCTATATATTTTTCCAGGGTATACTACATACTAGGATAGAAAGAAGTAGAATAGGATATGAGTATTCATATTATTTTCGGTCTTATGAAAAAAAAATAGCAATAAGAAAACCAACAAAATTCGAATAACAATGTTATTTTTCTATAAATTATTTTAATAAATATCATATATCTTTCAGATGCAGTAAAACAATGTTTGCCAATCGAATTTCCTACTGGTTGAACGCTAAGGGACCCTCAATGTCTGTTGACCAGGCCTGTTGCAGTTCTACAGTCGCTTTGGATCTGGCCTACCAAGCTATCATGCACGGAGAAATTGATTGTGCTATCGTTGGTGGAGCCAATCTTTGTTTGCATCCACACTCTTCTGTGCATTATGGACGGTAAAAAGTCAAAGTTTCAAATTAAAGAGCCTCTATTTACTTACTTGTGCCGTTTAGGTTGCCGGATTACAAACAGAAAAAAAAATGGTCCAAATCAGTCATTATTAGTGAAAGACTTTTTAAATCGGCTTCGTAGATTGTATGTTGTATTGGATGTGTAATAAAAACAAGCTAATGAGAAAATCTTTATTTGAATCTGCATTCAGATATAGATAAAATAAAATATAACATTAATTTTCCCTGCATGTCTTTTCAGAATCATGCCCATAAGTAAAGATGGAAAAACAAAATCGTTCGATAAGGACGCAAGTGGATGTACAAGATCTGAAGCTATCAATGTTTTGTTCCTACAAAAGGCAAAAGATGCACTGAGGTATATATTAGTGTATATTTATTATTGTTCTGTCGTTGTAGCTTATCTTATCTTAGCCACAGTATAATTGCCTCCTCCATATCTCCCGCCTTCAACATTATAAAGATGTTGATACTTGTTTTGTTCCTTTTAGTTAAAAAAAATTAGCCGTCGTATTTTTTTATCATAAAAGTTCGTTCATTCACTAGGGTATATGCTGAAGTTATTCACATAAAATCCGAATTCAGCGGTTTAATTGAAGGAAAAAACGGACCTAAATATGGTTTTTATCGAGAACCAAATGACTTAGCGGTATTTTTGAATAACTTTTACAAAGAAGCTAATGTGCCTCCTCAAGCTGTCAAATACGTGGAAGCGGTTGGATCTGGTAAGTCCTATTGTGGTTGCAAATCTTTTTTTATTTTTTTTTACAGAAATATTTTCCAAATGCAGTAGCCCTAATTCTATTCATAGCATTAATTTATACATTAAATTAAAAAGTCAAATTATTATATATTAAATATATTTTTAATTGCTGTACAACACGGACAATGTGGATGTTTTATACTTTATTTTATTTATTTATTATCAAATTGTCGGCAGTTTTTCTTTTTTCTGTTTGTCTGTTTTTGACACTCTATTGGGTTTGACTAATATTTGATAAAAATATTCATATTAAGGGATCGACTTTCCATATATGTAACAGGGGTATAACAAATAAATTCGCTAATATAAAATTAAAAAGGCTTTTTGTTAAAATAATAGTTAGTGATACATATGCATCTATAGTAGAAAAAAAAATCATACTGCCTCTACTTTGAAAATCTACGAAGTACAAATGTATCATATAACATTGTTAATGTTGTAAATTTGTATGTATCTATATTTTTTTCTTTTCTACTAGCTACTCCGGAAGCAGACAAGGCAGAATTAGATGCTTTAGATAAAGTGTTTTGCGAAAATCGAGACGATCCCCTATTTGTTGGCAGCGTGATGTCTAACATTGGCTATGGAGAAGCGGCATCTGGAGTGTCTGCTATAACTAAAGTACTAGCTTATTTCATTATTGGTATTAAATGGACATGCAATATGAATTATGCAGAATTTTTTAAACTTTTATTCAAATTTTATACATAACTAACTCAACCGTGCGAAAGCTTGGTTTTGAGAGAATTTTGTGTAAAACTTTAATCAATAATAGCACGATCACCCAAAAAAATACCTTAAGGTAAATAACAGTGCACTTGACACAACAAACTAAACACGCCTCATACCCAGTGTATAATTAATCTATGCGTCATACTGTCGCAGTGTGTCATTAAGAGTTGCATTGTAACGCCTGAAAAAGCAATTTAAGAATGTTGCATTACTCTATTACCAAAAACACCATAAATCCATAAATCCAGTGGTTCGATAACCTTGGGGTACTCAGGAAATTGGTATAAATTATATTGATTACTTTTTATTTCAAAAGGCCCCAAACAGAAAAAGTATGCTAATCAGGTGCAAAAGCACATTTAGTTAAATTGTCTTGAAAACGAAGAAGAATTATATTGTACTAGTTGTTGACCGCAGCTTCGCTCGCGTGATATACTTTCAACTGTACAACTATCGCGTTTTCTGAGATACAACTTAGTGACAGACGGATGAACAGACAGATAGACAGAGGGATAGCGAAAGCCTTTTAAGCGGACGTCTATAACTATCAACTGTCTTAATTTTCAGATTCTAGCAAAAAATGTTGATCTTACATACATTGTTGTGTCAGCCTTTGTATTATTAATTTTTTCAAATTTAACGATAGTAAAGAGCTATCGCTAAATAACCAAGAAAACAAAAAATAATATTCTGCATTCTTCTCTTCTCAAATAATAGTATAAAGAGGCAAGATTTGATTTTTTTTGTTTGTTTATTTGTTTGAAATGAATAGGCTTCTAAACTTGACTATAGTCATTGTAAGCTGTGATATAAGGTACTAGCTGTTGCCAGCAATTTCCCCCGCGCGGTCTATCTTCAATTGATTTAAGATGTTTTATAAAGATACGGAATTAAGGTCAATTTTTTTTATTTGAGACATTCTGAAATATCTAGCTATTTGACAGCAATCGATAATTAATACATTTGAAAGCAAGAGGCTTACATTTTTGTGTACGTTGCATAAAAAAAGCCAACCAAACGCACGTAGCAACGCAATGTAGGAATCAAATGTAGATATTGTATAAATGTATAATCACACGAACAAGATTTAGCTGTGATTTTGTATGTGACCCGTTTAGTGTTATTGTTTTTCGAAGATGTAAAACCTACCTAATTGATGACGCCACGTATAATTTACTTAAAATTTGTTTAATTTATACATGTTAAGATATCATCGCGCTAATGGTTCATTATTAGCATTTTTATAATATGATAACTTCGAAATGAAGTTATAATACCAGTTTCGTTTAATTAACGATATAAATAGGTTTTCACTATTCCAGGTACTTTTGGGTTATGAGAATGGTAAACTTGCAGCTAATCTAAACTGTGAGAATCCAAGAAATGACGTTGATGCATTGCGCAATGGAAAAATTCGCATTGTAACTGAGCACCAGCCCTTTGGAGGTGGTTATGCCGCTGTCAATGGACTCTCAGTTACTGGTGTGAATGCGCATGTATTGCTACGTGGTCTCAATAAACCAAAGGTAAAAACTTTTTTATTGTGTCATAAAATAATTTTTCGTTCATTATACCTACTACATTTCGATCTCATAAAATTACTCCAAATATATTTCATTACCCTTTTCAATAGAAACACATTGAAAAAACCTTAAGAAAAAACGTAAAATTTTGTATTTTGATAATAGGATTTAAATCGTTACAAGAGCAATATCCCTCATCTGGTAACGATATCGGGCAGACAACAATCTGGTGTTGAAAAGATATTAGAGGACTTGAAGAGCCGCCCGATCGATCCAGAAGAACTTGCCCTTTTTCATAACATTCACCAAACTAGAATCAGCGGGCATTTGGGAAGAGGATTCATAATATTAGGTTAGTATATTATAATCAGAAGGAATGCTTCACAATAAAAAAACAATAATAAAAAACTCTCTTTTGACTAAATAAAGACACCCAAATACAAAATAATCAAAGATATACATAATTTCTTTAAAAGACATTTCATTTGATAAAACAGTTAATTTGTAGTACCACAACAATTTGATATTTCAGACACAAATGAGAACAATGAAACAGTAAGCATTAGCCAAAAAGCTAACTACTTCGATGATGCAGCTCGCCCCTTATGGTTCGTGTATAGTGGGATGGGCTCGCAGTGGGCCGGGATGGGTGCACAACTTATGCGCATACCTGTCTTTGCTACAGCTATAAAACGGTATTTTTTACTTTATGCGATTTATGTAACATTGTAATATTACATTTTTCAATAACGAAATTCTTATTTACTATGATACTACTTCAGTGTATTTTTATCAATAGACAAAAACACGTTGCTTCGTTTGTGCTAAGTTAACTTCAAGATACTATAAAATCCTAATTTGAAAGACATTTATAACCATGAAACGTAAATGTAAACGATATTTACGTTTCATGGCAAATTCTAATAAATATAAAATCTACCAACCGTGAATCTATTACGAATTATTTAGGAAGAAATCTTTTTACAGCTGCCATAAGGTGCTTGAGCCGAAAGGAGTGGATTTAATTAACATCATCACTTCATCAGACAAGAAAATCTTCGACAATATCCTACACTCATTTGTTGGAATTGCTGCAACACAAATTGGACTTACCGATGTACTTACAGAATTAGGAATTGTACCTGATAAAATTATTGGTAACTAAAATATTATTTTATCTCTGTTTTCGGTTGTTTTATTATGAATTCTTTATAATAAACATTTTCAATTTTAAAATAACTTCATTTAAAACTCAGGTCACAGTGTGGGTGAGCTAGGTTGTGCATATGCAGACGGCTGCCTTACAGCAGAAGAGACGATCCTCTCTGCCTACAGCCGCGGGCTCGTGTCTGTACAGACTCCATTCATTAAGGGATCTATGGCTGCAGTTGGAATTGGGTACCAACAGGTGCGATATATTGTTGCGTTATGTATAATCTCTCATATCAATCAATTAAATTGCTGAAATTAACGAAAATTATTGGAAATAAACTCTCAAATATTAATTTCCCTTACAAAGATTAAATTTATTCCTCGCTATGTAACTATCACTAGTTCTCCTTAATTTATTCATTCACATAAAAGCTGAGTACATGTACGTGAACTCTCATTATATTATGACCATTTATTCCTAAACCGATTTTTACAACAGATTATATTTCTTATGGTAAAAAAATTGAAAAGGTTTGCCCAGATGGTCTGAGGAGGAGGCTACAATTTTTTTTTTCTTTTTTTTTTTAGATTTCAAAAATGTGTCCACCTGAAATTGAAGTAGCGTGTCACAACAGTTCTGAATCGTGTACTATCTCTGGGCCAGCGGATATTATGAACGAGTTTGTTGAGTCTCTGACCGCTAAGGGCATATTTGCTAAGGAAGTTCCGTGTTCCAATATTGCCTATCACTCAAAATATATTGCTGATGCAGGTAATAACCATGATGCGTTTATAATTTTTGCATGATGTCACGTGAGAACTTTGTTGAAATTCGAAAAAAAAGGTTCTTTAAACGTGACGGTTATTTATTTATTTAACACTTTATTGTAATGAACATTCCGGCGAAGACGGATTGGGAGCTAACCCCGGTAATTAACTGTTATTCAACAATACTAAACAACAAACAGTTAATTTCAGATAAGTGTTTGTTGTTTAGTATTATAATTAAGGTTGGACGATGATGAACAATGCGCGTATAAAGCGACAGTATTAAATTTACTCAAAGAGCAAATATAAGAGGATTTAACAACTCCTAAGGATTTTAAAAACTTCCAGGAAGGGTCACCGTTCTCAACCGAGTTATAGATATAGCGTCTTTGTGAATCTCTAAACAATATTTTGCAGTAATTACGGATGTTTCTTTATTTTTCACGCACTTGATCCGTTATTGTCTTCATTTTATCCTTTGCACGATTTTTCCTAATAATAAGAGACTTAAAGTCCGGTGAAGTAAGTTAAGAGGTATTTGTTTGTCATATAGCGCAATGACAAGATGGTTAATAACACTTACTTTCAAGTTGATTGACTCTACATTTATAACAGT
Organism: Zerene cesonia; assembly: GCF_012273895.1. Lineage (NCBI taxonomy): Eukaryota > Metazoa > Arthropoda > Insecta > Lepidoptera > Pieridae > Zerene > Zerene cesonia. Next base: position 4,767,443 of record NC_052103.1, read on the forward strand.
CTTCCAGTCAAAATATAGAAAAAAAATAATAATAATACCAAATTTACCTTTAAACAGTTGTTACTTTATACCGTACCCTCCGGATTACATTTCTTAGTATTAATAAATAATTCAATAATACAAAGAAACAAGAGAAATGTAATAAAATAAACTCCTTGTGTGGCATTGACTAATACCATCCCCAGAGAGTATGTTAAGTGCGGTAGTGGTAGGATTATCATCCTTGGATTCCTGACCATCACACAGCAGTAGAATTGTTCTCCGGTTCCTCATCTCTAGATTGCCGTATAGCTTATAAAGGTAGTCATCTGAGTTTGCAAGCATTGTGAAGAAAGTAATGACAAAAGAGCGGAATGTCCTGAAATCTAATGCTAGCAGAGATGGTGGACTTGCTAATGCAGAAGTTTTCTAAAGCTCTTGTTGGAACTCCAACTCTCCTTTAGTGATAACAAATCTATATTTCTCAAGTGTAATATACGGTTGTATGACAGCCAAACCAATCAGTCACAAAAAAAAAAAATAGTTTGCAGTTCAAGAATTACAAGTTAATTTATAGTTTGTTATAGTTTAATTATAGAATATGCAATGGAATGTGATCCAGTGAGTATATAGGTGCTTTATAGCATTAAATACTTTAATAACTATGATTAAAATAATTATTTACTGAAGAGTAAAAATAAATGCGTGTTGCACTTTTCGACATCTACCCGTGAAGAAAGATCATGGTTATTATGTGTTCTGTTGGATCACCGAAGTTCATTCTTGTCTCTCATGATCAGAACCTTGTTTTCTTATCATGGTGTAAGATAACAAACGCCTGGATGTCAAGGTCGATGCCCCTTGTAATCATTATTTATGAAAATGTATGTGTTTTATTTAGGACCTGGCCTGTTAAAATACTTGAGTGAAGTTATAAAGACACCTCGCCTACGTACCGAGCGCTGGGTATCGACATCCATTCCTGAAGAACGATGGGGCGAACCTCTTGCAAAGTATTCCTCAGCAGAATATCACACGAATAATTTACTCGTGAGTTTTGTTTACCTTTAAACTTAGACACGTTTCATATCATATTTATGTATCTTAACTGCTCTATAATAGCTATTATTTAGAGAAAATTCATACACACAGACTTATACCTAAGGTAAGACTCAAATAACAATTAATTTTGTACCAAAACAAAAACACATTAAGATTTTCTTAGGACAAATTGTGTTTTGTAACGTTTTGTAACGTTTCGTCATAGGTATTGTCATGATGTGTATATTATATATAAAACAATTCAGTGAAACAGGTGTATATCACCTGCCTCATACGCTACTAAGGGACACTTTTATTTTTACTTTTATTGAATATAAAAAAAATACAAATACAAAATCACTTATTGAAATAATTGATTGGATAAATATGTTTGTGTACTCCAGAATCCAGTTCTATTCGAAGAGACATCTCACCACATACCAAAGAATGCGGTGCTCGTAGAAGTAGCTCCGCATGGACTCCTGCAAGCGATTCTGAAACGCTCTTTACCTAACTGTACAAATATTCCTCTCACTCGCCGAGGTCATGCCGATAATGTTGTGCATTTGTTGGAAGCTATTGGAAAGTAAGTTACAATAAACAGTTATATTTGATGATAAAATCTGTAAAGTAATCATAGCATTTTTACTCACACCAGGCAGCCATAATATATTCAGAAGTATATTTTTTAGCAATTTTAGAAATAAGGAAATTTGAATTTTTCATTATCTATATTCATTTTTGTTTATATTATTTTTAGTTTGTACATGGAAGGATACAACCCAAAAGTTCAAGCGCTGTACCCTAAAGTAGAATTCCCAGTATCTACTGGCACACCGATGCTCGGACACTTGATAGAATGGGCGCATGTGGAAAAATGGTATAGAAATGAATATCATAAAATTGTGTATTATGAAATTTTGTATTTTTAATTTTTAGCATCTTTTTCGATAAGAATGTGCTGAGAGCATAAATTTCAAGATCTAGAACACCTGACATGGAACTCCAATAAGCTACACTATAACATACATATCTCTAAAACTTTAGTTTTTTTTTCTTATGTTTGTATGTTTGTAACGTTTTGTCTTAACCTAGTGACATGCCTATATATGTATGACGGGCGAAGAGCTAGTATATTATACTTAATTATACTTATTACTTGATATTTGATTGACTTTGTAACCCTTCATATTTTTATTTCGCCCAATACCTACGCTGGTCACCTCTCTATGAAAGTCATGGGTTTCTGATTCGAAAGGTTTTATCACAAATGCAATTAGTGCTTTAAATAAATTAATTTAGTCTCTGATCCTTGCCATATTTATTTATAGGAATCTACCCTTGTACGTATCTGCTCATAGAAAGATGGCATCAGCCTGCAATTTTGTTCTATCCGTACATGATGATGATCACAGTTATTTGAGTGGGCACATCATCAAAGGTAAGTCTATAACTCGATCTACTCGAGAAAAGCACGTTTTCTTGTCTTAAAGTAAAAAACCGAAGAAATTATCAAATGCATACAATATGTTCATTATAATAATTCTCTCTATACTATAATAAACATAAAAGTGAAGATATTAAGAAAACCAATTTAAATGGGACTGTGTAACCGATACTGTATCTATTACAAAAAAAAAAGAAATTGTCTATTTGTCTGTCTATCGATCTGGTAACATCATAACAGCGTATCAAGCCGAAGCTTATTGTAGCTTATCAATAATGTATACTCGGATTTCATCAATTTCTTTTTTTAATCAAATTTGATTTTAATACGTTTTATTTCGGACATCGTTTTTGTAATTTAAATGTAACTAGCTGCGCCCTGCGGTTTCACCCGCGTAAGTATGTAGTCTGTAGGAATATCTGGATAAAAAGTTGCCTATATGTTATTCCAGTTGTCTAGCTATCTACGTTCCAAATTTCATTGCAATCTGTTGAGTAGTTTTTGCGTGAAACAATAACAACGTACATCCTACAAACTTTCCCAATTGTAATATTAGTAGGTCGGATAAACATCGTAATCAAGGTGATGACTATTTTTTTTGCAGTTTTAGTCAAGTTAGTAAAAAAAGTCAAAAAAAGGAATTTGTATTTTTCGAGTGTGGGACGCTCTAGGAGAAATGCTTAATGTCATTATTTGCCTGAATGTTTTATTATAAAATTTCAATATTTTTTTTTATCAAAGAATAGGGCTGGCTCGGCACTAACACAAAAAACGATACACTAAAAACTATACTAAATTATAATTACAAGAAAATTACATACGACATTTTTTGATTAGCTTTCGCGCGACATATGAAGATCTGTGAAATATCTAGTTCATATATAATGTTGGTTTTATCGTCACCCATTTCATTCTTTTAAAATCCTACTAACTATATTGTAGCCTATGTGATAATGCAGACTGTAATATATTCTTTGTATTAAACTTGATATTTTTTTTTTATGTCATAGCGGGCAACTGAGCTGGTGGTTCGCCTGATGGTAAACGATCACCACCGCCCATGAACATTCGCAAAAGCTCAGACCTGTGAGAATGTGCTGCCCGCATTTAAGGGATAAGGGATAAGGGATGAGGAAAGGATTGATGAATGGAAAAAAAGAAATGGACTGGGAAGGGCTAGGAGAAGGTAATAGGCCTCCGGCTCCCCCACTCACCGTACGAAACACAATAGCAAGCTATTATTTCACGCCGGTTTTCTGTGGAGGTGTGGTACTTCCCCGGTGCGAGCTGGCCCAATTCGTGCCGAAGCATGCTGGACTCCCACAATAGATATAGATCTCAGAGGTTTTTGCGCGATACAGTAACAAACATTTATACATTCTTATTTCTTACATATTTTCGCGTTTATAATTATTAGTAATTTCAAATGTGTAACACAAAAACTAGGCTTTCAAATCGATTGTAGCCCTAGAAGTGTAGAAGTCTCATCGCAAAATTCTTTTGTAGCGGAAGGTGCAGTGGTTTTTGTGATTTCGTAAAAAAATAACGTTTTGAACTCTGAATGAGATCAAAAATTTAAATTTGTTAAGATAAGGAGTTTTAGATATATTAATGGGCATTTAGTTTAACAATCATATTACTGTCAGGTAAAAACTACTATCCCTTCTCTGCTGCCCTGGTAGCAGTGTGGGACACTCTAGCGATGAGTTTGGGGATGAAGAAGAAGAGTATTTCTGTTCAGTTCCAAAACGTGCTGTTTCAAGCTCAGCCTCTGTTACACAACAGAAGACAGCTGCGCCTAAGTGTAGCACTACACAGAGGCAATGGACAGTTTGAGGTAATTTTATGACAGATTATGTTTTTATAACTTTTAGTTGCAGTAATATAAATGGAATTTCTTAAATAGTTCTTATACTTATTTGAGTTACTCGTAACAACGGACGGATGAATGTCTCCTATAACACAGGTCTAGCATGACATATATAGTTCAAAATGTCGCAGTTAAATGTACATGAGTTTTTGTTTCCAGATAAAAATTATCACTTCTTATTTCTTATATCTTACACACATCACACATAATAAAACAATAGAAACTGTGTCTGTACATTGAATATGTTAAAAAATAGTAATTGAAGGGTGTTGAAAAACAATTTAATTGTGGGAGTCGAGCCCGATTTGGCACCTACTGGGCCAGCTCGTTTCGGGGAAGTACACCCTCATAGAAGACCTGCGTGAAATAACATGCTACTGTGTTTCTTAGAGCAAGTGGGGGAGCCGGAGGCCCGTTTCTTTTTCTACACCCTTCCCAATCCATTCAAATTCAAATTATATATCCCTACTAATATTATAAATGTGAAAGTAACTCTGTCTATCTGTCTGTCTGTCAGTCTGTCTGTTACGCTTTCACGCCTAATCCACTGAAACAATTTTGACAAAATTTTGGTATGAAGATAGAACTTAACTTGGGAAAGGACATAGGATACTTTTTATCGCGAAAAAAGGGTAGAAAACGTAGAGAGGGGATGAAAGTTTGTATGAAAGTTCTTTATTGTTAAACCAATTTTGATAAAACTTGGTATGAAGATGGAGCTAAACGTGGGAAAGAACAAACCATACTTTTTAATGCGAAGAAAATACTCCTTACCATGTCGCGCTATATAAGCGAATTCTACGCGGGCGAAGCCGCGGGCGAAAAACTAGTTTTTCTATAAATTATGGCCTAAATCGGAACACCTGATACAGAACTCCAAGAGCGTAGCTAAACTATAAAATGTACGAGGTCGTAGCAAACATTGTTGTATGTACAAACAGTATGAAAAGCATTGTCCGTTGAAATTAAAATGGAAGATTTGGAGCACCTGCTATTGGAATCAAAGCCACTTCACTTATGATTATAATATAACGTATGCTGGGAGTACATACACGCGGTGAAGGCGGTGAAGAGTTTTCTGAATTTCGATGATGATGATTGTATATCATTGAATTTTTGACTACTCTGACCTACACTTCCACTTATTTTGGTTTAACTTCCTCTTTCATTTATCTGCGTGATATGGAAGCCTACCCGCTTACGCAACCCGTCTCATCGTCAACGCTTTGTAATGTGGCTGTTATACATACTGGGTGTGGTGCCGGTGTGGACGGTACATCCGCTCATGCCACTCATCCCTAAGAATTCCCCCTTTCTGTTTAAGCGCACACAGTTCCTTTTGGTTACACGATTTGCTATGATAATAAGCGAGTCACAGGGAAAATCCCTAATGGTGCTGGTGTTGACCATTGGCCCGTGAAGAAAAAACCTAATTAATTGAAATCCTCCAGTTTTTCGCGAATGTTGAGCGATGTTAGCATGAACGAAGGCGCGGGCACCAGCTATAATAATACCAGTTAAGCATTGAATTTTAAAAAATATCGAATATATATTCACTAATAAAAATTAATATTAACAGGTTACTAATGAAAGCATTGCCGTTGCTACTGGGAGTATCAAAATATTTGATAAGGGCAATGACCAACGTTTATACAAGCTTCCAGTTGAAAATAAAGAACCAATGACGCTCCAGGCTGAAGATATCTACAAATTACTTTACACCCGTGATTATCACTACAGGTAAAAGAGAGTAGAGATTCAATAAGTAAATAAATGAAACATAATATAATTAGAAAGTTGTTTACCGGATAATATTCTCGTTATTTTTAACCAAAGGTTCTAAAAACGAAAGGGGTTCCCAATTTGATCGTAATTTTTATCGTGAGTCAACTCGGGCGAAGTCGGGGTAGGCGGCTAGTGAAATATAATGCAATTAGGAAATCAGAGAATGTAACTAAATCATTAATGCGATTTTAATTTTAGGGATGACTTCCGGAGTATTATTGCGGCGAACCAGTCACTAACCAAGGCTAATATTCATTGGAAAAAAAATTGGGTGACCTTTATTGATGGCCTGTTACAATTAAATGCACTGCGGGTAACAAATACATCCGTGTCTCAACTGGACTCTATGAGAAATATGACAATAAATATTGAACAACATAAGATACATGTCGACGCCAACGTTCTAACAGCTGATGTTCTGGAAGTTTTTGACTGTACTAGGTACGTACATAATAAAAGTGCCTTATTTTTACATACTTATAATTCAGAAGTATTAACTGCCTGGAAGAGATTACTGTCTAGCAAAATGACGCCTTTTGTACGAAATATCATTGTGCTATTATTTTGTATAAGGTTAACTTTCTGTTTTGTACCATAAAGTATTGAAAACAAATTTCATCTTGAGAGGTACTAAGTGAAGTAAATATAAATAGCGATACCGATATGATGCCGGAGGGACATGATGCCGGAGCCACAGGGAGCGCAGTTTTGGCCTGAGATGCCTCTCCACCCTTAACTACTCACAATATTATGTTGTCCGCTCATTGGTATTTTACAGTGACTAATTATAGGGCCCTTTGGTGAGGCAAGTCACTGTCCTGCAATAAATGTTTACTAACTTATATGTCGTAGAAAGGCAGACGCAACAGTTCCCATGCATTGCATTTCCAATGCATTTAACAGCTCCGTTTCATAGCCTAGTTTTATTCCATTTCGATTTGTAATATCTCTACATCGACCGACTGCCTATAAAATTTTCTAAAGGGCATCTACGTGTTGCATTCCTGTCCCCACGAATGCCTTCCAAAAGACCGGGCATTATCCTTCTGGTGGTATCTGCGCATTATGTAATATAATATATTAATTTCCGAACCAATAGATGCCATCTACATATAAATATCTCACAAGAATTTGAATCATTATATTTACAATCAATATTAAAAATTGTTGGTGGTGGTTAAAATGCTGAGTCATTATTAACATAACGTTTAGGATTTCGTTCGGTTCAACCGAATTGGGTCAAAATCTAATTTAAAGGGGTGAATTCCATACACACACTTACGAGAATACAAACACACAGGTGAAGCTAATAGAAGCATGTTAATAATTTGACTATTGATGAAGACGGAGATGTCGAAGACCCACGTGAACAAGGTCGCGGGTAACCGTGTAAATAAAATAATAAAACATAATAGTGAATTATTTTATGCTTTTTGATCTTATATACTTTGACCTTTAATGACTGCAGTTAATTTTTGAGATATGAAGTAACAATATTTCTTACAGGTGTGGTGGGATCATTATAGAAAATCTAAGATTCTTTGATTTGCCTATGGTAAAAACGGACGGTAGTGTCATCAATCACTTAAAATTTATACCGCATATTACAAATAACCAGTTAGATGTAAGTGTCAATAGACCAATGAATATTTGAAAGGTTTAAATATGTGTATATGTATATATGTATTTATACTTAATATTTTCAGGAAACATCTGCATTAAGTGTACTCCTTCAAATAGTCCGTGAAAATGTAAATAATGATAAAATTACCGCCATTAAAATATACAACAATTCTATTAACGGTGAAAATTTTGACTGGCTTAATGAATTCTTACAAAAAAAATTTGGCATTGAAATTAACGTCGTAGATCAGGAACATTTATCATTGCAAGAAAGAGAAAAGCTATTGTATAACGTGGACGTTATTTTTGTTAACGACCTATCTACTAGCGATAAGGTAAAGAATTTTCGAAATTTGGATTTTTGTGATTAATTATTGGTTCAAGAATTTACTAAATAATTCTTTTGTGATTACAGAAATGCCAAGAACTATATAAAATACTCCGTCCAAATACGTTTATCATCAATAAAGAATATTGCGCTGAATCTATAACGCGACCTTCCTCATTATACACAGTAATTTGCGACCACGAAATTGGAAACAAGAAAATACAATTAATCAAATGGCATCCAAAAAATTTAGCATCAGGAACATGTGCTGTTACTGTCAAAACAGAATCCGATTTGTCACATCTACGATGCTTAGTGGATTCTTTACCTTTACATCAAAGACTTCTCGTGTTTGCTCAATATCCACCTCTTCCTCATTTGAAAAGTTTGGTTAACCTGTTTAGAATACAGGGGCGCATATTTAATTTATATATGATTAACGAGGAATTGAATGGAGATAATTTAATAGAAGATTTACCTGCATCTGACTTGGCCATTTATGTTTTGGATCACGTACGTATTCTATAGTGTTCGTATTCTATAGTAGTGGAAGATTAATAAATATGGATGTACTAAAACTTTTGTCTGAATAATGAACAAAAATACAAGTACTTCTAATAAAGAAAAATAAGCATAGAGAAAATCTATGTCATAAATTTTATCTAAATATATATAACATAATGTTAAATGATAGTACATTTTCATTTAATTTGAATTTAATGGAATATTGCTATGTATTAAGTGATGCAAAATTACTTTTTTTAAGTATATCTCCCAATACAAGTGCGGAAAATTGTTTGTATGTGTTTTGTCTTTGTTTGAAAATTGTTTGTCCCTTGTCAGAATTCTTGAGTTGGACTCTCATGCGGTTTACATATGTCGTTTGATTTATAAATAGAATAAATATGCTTTCATAAAAGAATTCTTTCGTTTTGTTTATTACTAATCTCATTTACCTATTTTTGTTTTAGGGAGTTTGGGGGGGTAAGTACTATGTTCCAAGAAGAAAACTGTATTGCACGGGCCAGAGCGCTATGTTGCAAAGTTCAATAGTTGGACGTGTCGAGTCATTAAAATGGTTCGAAACACCTAAAGTGTTTGACTCTGGAATGTGTGTTCAGGTGAGAGAAAATCAAAAACTGTTACAATCCGTTTTGTTATGTACAAATTTGGATCAAAAACTTGATTATGTTTGCCGGAATTCTAGAAAAAGAAAGGGTTTTCTAAATTTGCCTCTAAATCTTATATTTTTCTTCTTCCAATTTTTCAAAGTTTCATTTCAGTAAATGTTCTATGTTTCAAAACTTATCTACCCTGGTGAATATTAAACTCAAACTCAAACATTTATCTATTCAATTAAACTTCAATTAATAAGATAAAAAGTATAATGTAACAAGATAAAGCATTTTCCCATATTCTAACATTGTGATGATAAATAATTTCCTAGGTTCATTATGCTGGAATTAATGATCTGGATGTTAAGAGGGCTTTTGGTGTAATTTCATTTGGTGAAAACAATATGAAAAGTTATTATGGAATGGACTTCAGTGGAGTGACACAAAAGTATGTAAAAAATACCACAATAATAATCAAATTAAGTTTTAAAATAAGACAGTGTGATTTAAAAAACATGCGAAATATAAATCTAATTATATTGCAGTGGTACAAAAGTTATGGGCTTGATCAAAGGCGGTTCAGTGAGCAGTCAAATTAAAGCTAATCCAAACCTCTTGTGGCCAGTGCCAGAACATTGGACACTCGAAGACGCAGCAACGGTACCTTTGGCATACTGCATGGCATTTTACGCGCTGGTAAGATATTTGTGTTATTATAATCTTAATTGCAATAAGATAAATCAATATCGTTTTTATTCTATTTCATTACTATTGTAAGAGCCTTGCTTTTTAAACATATATTTTTTTATGTCTGTTAAAGAACAAACAATTTTATTCTTTTTTATTTCGTTTTGATTGATTGGAACAAAATCGACATTATTAAGTAATTGTTTTCTCTCTTTATCATTCACTTTTGTTGCCTAAGTTACTTATTTTAATTATTTGATCGTAGAATAACAGAGCAAGATTCTACCCAGGCATCAGAGTTTTGATTCACTGTGGTACCGGCGCTTTAGGACAAGCTGCTATATCCATATGTTTAGCCCACAATTGTGAGGTTTATACTACAGTTAGCGATTGTAGCAAGAAACACTTCCTTAAGAAGCTGTTTCCACAACTGAAAGGTACTGTACTGTACATGTGTTTTTAGCTAGAGAATCATAGACCTATATATTACATCTTATATATTTTAAACGTCATCATATTGTGCTTAACATTTTTTAATCGCTTACTTAGCATAACATGAAACAGTGAGTACCGTACGAACTAAAACGAAATGTTAGGATTGTTTTTTTTATGTTAGAACGGAGCTAGCGACTATCGAGCTGGTAGATCGCCTGATGGTAAACGATCACTATTCACTACCACCCATGAATATTTGCATAGGCCATTTTGAGGGTTAAGGAATAGAAAATGAATTGATGACATGAATCAAGGAAAGGGCTGGATAGGGTGAGGAATAGGATACGGACCTTTATAATTTATCGTTACGCAACGTAACGCAATTGATGTCATTTTTTAACCCCCGACGCAAAAAGTGGTATAAGTGGTAACAAGGTGTTATTAGTTTGACGTGTCTGTCTGTCTGTGGCATCATAACTCTCGAACGGATGCAGTGAATAAAAGGAGATTAATTTAGATGGGGTCTCAAATAGCTTCGTATGATGAGAAAGTTGTTGGCGGGAATATTAGAATGGCAATCCAATTGTCAAGTGGGAGTATCAATTACTAGATCTCAGTCATTTTGGTCATGGGTGCATTTTCTATCCATCACAGCATGTGCAAACCAAACCTAAATTACATATACAAACTAATAAATAAAAAAATTTAATAAAAAATTTGAAGAACCCCCGAAACAATAACTTAATTGCTCTTAAAAGAGTAAAAAATAATAAAACAAACTTAAGTTATTTTCTAAAAAATACGTACTTACCTTACTTTCTAAAAAAATACGTCACGTTTACACAGCTTCTAAACTAACAATTTAAATCCAAGTCTAATTAAGCAACAAACATAAACTTAAAAACCAATTTTTAGTGCTAGTGTCAGGGGGTTTTTTAAATTTTTAATTTAATTTTTTTATTTCATACTTAATTTGATACCTGAATGATTTGGTATATCCAAATTAATCAGATATACGGAAATGTAATATTATTAAAAAGGTATTTTTTACGATTCGCAGAAGAAAACATTGGAAATTCGAGAGATGTGACATTTGGAGACATGATTCTGTCGAATACTAAAGGCCTTGGCTGCGAAATAGTTCTTGGCGGCCTAAAGGGTGAACTGAAAAATGTTAATATATTTTTTTTATTTTTGTTACATTAATTTGTCTACGTATTGGTTTATATTTATTTACAATAAAGTCAAAACTTTTATAAATAATATGATTAATTTAAATATAAAATAAACCGCTTTCAAATGGACTACTGGAAGGCAGGCTACGAGTAACAAACATATACATCCATCCATTCATACATACAAACTTTTGCGTTTATAGTGTTAGTAGGAAATAGGATTTTCGATAATTATGTTTAAATAATTGTAGGTAAGTTTGAAATGCTGCGCATCATCTGGAATAACAATAGATACAACTTTAATCACTAATCGCGAGGAATTCAATTTTGGAATGCAAATGCTTACAAAAGACAGATCGTTTAAAACAATAAACTTTTCATCAATATTTGAACATGGAGCGGAGCAAGAAATGAAGGTAAATCTAATATATAAAATTCTCGTGTCACAGTTTTCGTTGCCATACTCCTCCGAAACGGCTTGACCGATTCTTATGATATTTTGTGTGCATATTGAGTATGTCTGAGAATCGGCCAACATCTATTTTTTATGCCTCTAAATGAAAAGAGTAAGGCAGAACAGCGTTTGCCGGGTCAGCTAGTCTAATATATAAAATTCTCGTGTCACAGTTTTTGTTGCCAAACTCCTCCGAAACGGCTGGACCGATTCTTATGAAATTTTGTGTGCATATTGGGCATGTGTGAGAATCGGCCAACATCTATTTTTCATACCCCTAAAGGATAAGAGTAAGGCAGAACAGCGTTTGCCGGGTCAGCTAGTAAATCCATAAATTAATGTAATAGCTATGTTTAAAATATGTTTCTTTATGCGATTTTAAGTAACTGTATTCGACATATTTTACTAAAAGAATATAGTTCTCCTGAGCAAATTGTACTGATTACTAAACGTATTAATTGTTTCAGCAACTCCAATTGCAACTAAGTGAAGGTATAAGCCGAGGCTACGTTCGTCCTTTGACTCGTATAGTGTACGCTCCTGACGAAGTGACAAGGGCGTTTAATTTGGTCGCAAATAGTAAACACCGCGGCCGAGTGCTGATTGACATGAAACAGGACATTTGTGTGGAAAAAGCAAGGTAGCATTCCAGAACTCAATAAGTGCAGAATAATGATAAGCATAGAATATATTCTATTTATATTGTATAAATCAATTGAGCTGTCTAGCTGGTAACATAACAAATTTCAAAATCTTTAAGCGAATTTTTGGAACAAGTTTAGTTTGACCGTTAATAAGCGATTTAATTTCAGTTTAATTTACTCTCCAAACAATGGTCACATAGTGTTATCGGATAATGATGTACTAGCCATACAACTTGTTGACCGACTAGTCGACCGAGGAATCCGTAAATTGAATCTTATTTGCGAAGGTCGATCTGAAAGCTTGCAATTTAAAACGAGGTAATGTATTATTAGGTTCGGTTTCGTTTGTGATTTCACTTTCTAATACTTCCTTATGTTATGTTTCTATTAATGCACTCAAAAAACTGTGTTTAACAACGTAAGTTTTTAATTTTATTGTACTGTAGTATTATGTCTGTAAGAACACTTAAACATTATCAGATCGTGGCGAAATGCTGGGGTTGAAGTGAACTTACAAGAAAAAGACGATATTTTCAACAAAAATGAAATTCTTAATATTCTAAAAGACGTAGTAAATAAAAACACAGAAGGAATATATACTATCATAACGAAAGACAGCAGATTTGACAGAATAAACGAGTTTTTGGAAGAAGTGGATTCACAAACGAGAGATTTGTGTCCTGAGCTAAGGTAAAGATATCAATCACGTTGGGTATTGAAATGGTAAATATTATAAAATAAGAAAAATGTTTAAAGCAAAACAACAATCATTAAATAAAGTTTTTAGATTTGTAGTATTGCAATGATTTATAAAAAAATAGAAATTTGTAAAGAATGAAATAAAATTGATCACAAAACGGGGTTTTTGGAAGCCTCAGCAATCTAATTCGGGGCTAGGCGTTGCTACGGCTTGAATAGCTCCTCGTCATATTTTTTTTTCTATTTTACAAAATTTTATGAACAATTATTAAATTATTTCAGGTACTTTGCCGTTATAAACAACGATAATGTAATTGGAGAACAGGTAATATCGACAAGAGAAAGAGATGGTAAACCGGCTACTCTTATAAAACTTCCGTCGCTGTTAAAGGTATTTCAAATTTGCGGTTTTATCATGATTAACTTGATACTAATACAGTAATAACACTAGCACAATGTTTCAACTGTAAACTTTCTTTATTTCTTTTTACCTTTAGTTATTGGATATGGTTAGCATAAAATTCCTCAAATATATATATTTTTTGAATAATTTCTAATTTGTGTGTACATGACATAATATCTCTGACTTAATTTAGTTTTTAGTTTTCTAGCATTGAATGCTTTATAAATAAGACATTTTTATACATATTAATAATGTACATTTCCTACGCTGTGATAAAATGACGGGAATGCGATCCCGCCTCGTTTTCTCTGACAAGCACAATTTGGTATTAATCAGGATAAATATTACGACGGAGAGCATCAAATGTCAATAAGGAGTGCTATTGATGCCGTTGAAGAGGCATTGTTGTCTCAAGAAGCAGTCAGCCAAGCACAACTTGTATCAGCAGATAACAAATCTTTGTTAGACGAAATTACTAAATGGGCTGGTAGGTTAAATTAATTTACATTTATTAAAGCAGTGGAATACGATTGCATAAAAATTCCTTGTAAAATTAAAATAAAAATGTATTCAGTCTTTGTTTGACGTTAAAATATTCTATAGATTGGACCGAAGAGGGTGATCTTATACATCGAACTTGTATATATAAATTATGTATATTTTCAGGAGTAAAACTTCCAACAATACTAGATGAGAACCTTACATTGTCAGACTTTGACATGGATTTAGCCCGAGCACAGCTTGTGCAAGCTGGTTTGAGAAATGAGTACAACATATCCTTCCGTGAAGGTGAAATACCCAATCTTACCATAAAAAGGTAAATTTATTTATACGTAAATTACAAAAATACAGCTTTTAACATAACGAATGTCAGAATCTTGCGGATTCAAAGGTCTTCCACATTACTAAAAATCTTTTGTTATTGTTATAGAATTAGAAAAATAGAAGAAATGCTGTATGCATCAGAGTTTAAGGACACTACGGGTTTGGACACGTTTTATTCTTACGTGGATTCGGATGAACTCCTTGCCACAACTGAGATGGCATTTTTGTCCACATTGACCAACAGTTCATCTATGGTATTTTCTCATCCAATTACTGATTTAATTCAATTTCCACTTTTTATTTTGTTTTTTTCTATAAAATAGTGATATTTTATATAACTTATATTGCTGTAAATTAAAGAAAAGTGTAATTGTCAAAAATAAAAGATATAAAGAATACAAGATATACATGTGAGTCTTTCAACCTAATTATAAATACAATTTTAGCGTCACGAGGAATTCGACTCAAGCCAAAAGTTCCTGTGTATTATTCCCGGTGTGGAAGGACATTACAAGCGCTTCTCAGAAATGTGTGAGACACTGAAATTACCAGCTTTGGTGTTACAACCAGGTTTATCAATGGCTCCAAAAGAAACATTACAAGATATTGCAGTACGCTTTGCTGAGGTATTTAGAATATAATATCAAGATAAATTAGTGTTTCTTATTCATTAATTTTATTTACTTCTTCATTTAATTATATATACTAATGTAATATAATATTTGTATCATGTCATATGCAAAAAATAAGTGCTTTTTCTTTCTTTCATATTGTAACATTCATAGCACTCTGTGAGTTATTTTGTCTTGAAAATAAAATAAAATTGTAAACTCTTTTTATTTAAACTCTTATTTAACAATAAAATTACTGCATCTAAACGTTTATTAAAATTTAGCTGCGCCCCGCGGTTTCACCCGCGTAAGTCCGTATCCCGTAGGAATATCGGGATAAAAAGTTGCCATGCCAAGTTGTTATTCCGGTTGTCAGGCTATCTACGTACCAAATTTCATTTCAATTGGTTCAGTAGTTTTTGCGTAAAAGAGTAACATACACACACACATCCTTAAAAACTTTCGTATTTATAATATTAGTAGGACTAGCCGCGCCCCGCGATTTCACCCGCGTTAATCCGTATCCCGTAGAAATATCGGGATAAAAATTTGTCTATATGTTATTCTAGCTGTTCAGCTACCTACGTACCAAAATTCATTGCAATCGGTTGAGTAGTTTTTGCATGAAAGAGCAACAAACACATACACATCCTTACAAACTTTCGCATTTAATATATTAATATATATATATAGTAGGAAGTAGGAATTAGTAGGATAGTAGGACTAGTAGGATGTTAATTTTAATATCATTTAAATAAGGTATGCAAAAATATTTACAAAATGTGTTACTTCTTCATTCTAGACTCTACTAAAACAGACTGAACTGAAAGATAACTTCTATCTACTGGGTTACGAGTCGGGAGTCATCATAGCTTTAGAAATGGCAGCCATCTTGGAGGAACACGGTAAGATAAAAGAATTAACAATTATAGTATGCCTATTTATTAAACTAAAATAAGGATAGCATTAGGTTCTATCGTGATAATGGTCCCCATTCATTTCATTTACTTTATATTAGGACAAGTTTTCCACAGGCGGTATAACCAACTATTTATAAAAAAAAAAAAAAACAATTTAAATAACCCAATTTTTATTTCTATAGACCTATTAATAAAAAATCCATATAAAATGGAGCCTATAAGTTAGAGGTATTCCTCATATTGGGTTAAAATCATATAAAATTTTGTCAAATTCGTATAAAACTTCCTAGTGCAACTTATAGAAAAAGAAACACATGATTTGTTTACGTTTTAACGAAGTCGTATAGATAAGTTACAACGAATTGATACAAATAAAAGCAGTCACGTTATTTTTCATTATAGGTAGACAAAATATCATATTTCTTTTTTTTATGCTATGACGGGTAACTGAGCTGGTGGCTCTCCTGATGGTAAGCGATCACCACCGCCCATGAACATTCGCAGAGGTAGTGCCTCTGTGAAGACGATTTCAAAGAAGAAATTTACTGGGAATGGTAAGGGAAAAGAAACGGGCATTTATTTATTTAATATAAATACATTATGTAAATATTGCGTATTTTGTAAAATGACACATGGCCATCTAAATATAAGTCCTAAATATTTTTAAGGCCTATTTAAAATGTAATCTATTTTCATACCCAGGTCTGACTGGTGTAGTATATTGCATTGGAGGTGCGCCTAAAGAGATTCAAATGCAATTCACCTCGAAACTCCAACAATTTCAAGACGAGACTTCACTTCAAGAAGCCGTGGGCAGACACATGGTGGAGGTTATGTTGGGACAATGTAGTGCTTCACTAGAAAAATCCTTTGAGAAGGCTCAAACTTGGAAGGAAAAAGTAGACATCTGTGTAAGAGATTTGAGAGGACGAGTCAATCATTCGGCCCAATATGCTAGAGAGCTCATAGAGACGGCATATTCGCGTATTGTACAAGTCAGAAATTATTCATCGAAGCCTCAGAAATTGCGCTCGCTGCTTATTCTGATGAAACCTGATGACTGGTCTACAAAGTTCTCGGATAAATCCTCTTTACGGGATTATTCTTTGCAACCAATTGTTGAATATCAACTGAAGGCACCATTAGCTTACGCAACTCAAGATCTGCGCTGTGCTGGAATAATAAACAGACATCTTGATGAAGAAATACTGAAAGCATTTGAGCACAAGAACACCTGTGAGACATATTTACTTAATGCGGACACTTTTATGACAATAGCAGATGTTTAGCTGTTTATATAACTATATCATGTAAAACAAATAAATGATTTGAGTGTGTTATTTTTAGTTTTATTATTGCTTGCGGTTGCAACAGCGACAGCGTAGTGAAAGAAAATTCCTATTGGAATATTTATTTCACCGCGATAAAAACATCCTATATCTCTCCTCTTCAGCCTCTATTCTAACTATCTCAAGATACAAAAGTCATATCATAAAGGTGCTTCGTTGTAAATTCAAAGACATAAAAAACATGCATATCTATATCTATATTATAATAATTATAATAAGTCCGCAGGGAACCTTAGGCGTAGGAATGTGACGACCCCACCGCCCACAGATAGGATATCTACGTGATATCCCATCTGTGCAATCAGTCAACACCCATCCCCAATAAGTGTTTAACCTTGCTTAATTGGGGATGTCATAGGGTGCTTAAATATATATGATTTACTGACGGTTCCTCGGCAGAAATGGGCAACCCCCGATGGTACAAAGTACAAGGATGTAGGCCTTCGGCTCCTCCACAGCGTACGAAACACAATAAAATAGCATGCTATTATTTCACGCCGGTTTTCTGTGGGGGTGTGGTACTTCGGGTGCGAGCCGGCCCAATTCGTGCCGAAGCGTGCTTGACTACCACATACATATTTGGTATTAAAATGACTTGACCTGTTGTATAGCATTGTTCGACTTACTCCGGATCTTTTACAATTTGATTAAATAATTTAGCTATATATTTATGTGTGTTTGTAAGGGTTTTTATCAATATTAGAACAGAATGGAATAGATTACTCAATGTATGGAACTGGTACAAGCTTATGACATGTAGTCCATTGAAATGTTACATTTTTTAGGCCTAACCTTGCGTTTTTTAGAGGACGCAATTTTATTTTTTTGATGTGTAGAGGGGGTCAGTGTAAAGCTAAAACCAAGTTTGTGGGGTCGTATTCTTATTTTATTTTCACCTAAAGGTTTTTAAACTGTGAAGGCAAAAGGTGTAAAAACTTTACTAGACCGAGCGGTCGAATTTCTGAAGATTTTCGCTTATATCTTTTTTATTTATCGTTCTACGATAAAAAGTTACTGGACCAAAGTTGTAGAGAATTTAATTTGCAATAACATTTGTTAACAATTTTTTTTTATCAAATAAATAGTTTAAGAGATATATCATAAAAACCGTTTCAACCCCTATTTTCAAGATGGCGGCCGTGGGACAAGGGGGCGACCCCACAAACTTGGTTTTAGCTTTACACTGACCCCCCCTACAAATAAAAAAAATAAAATTGCGTCCTCTAAAAAACGCAACCCCAAATGTAACTTTTCAATGGACTAATGTAATAACGTCAGCGTATCGTATGCAAACTTAGTAGCCAAATGTCAATTTGTTCTATTCCATGAAATAAAATTAGACTGTTAGTGTTTGCTAGGGGGCGTTAAATGGAAGCATTTAATATATAATGATTTAGTATTTAGTAGATTAGTAAGGAAATGTGCTTCTTGAATGATGTTATTAATAATGTTAAAGTCGACTGGACCAGATGGTGGTTGGATGGTTCAAGATCCGCCAAAAAATTAGCGACGAGGTGAGTGTTCTAATTTTCTCGTGTTTTAAGTGCAATAAAATATTCCCACTATTTTAAAACTCCACTCTCACTTTGGTATATCCTAAAAGCGAGATTGTTATAAAAAAAGAAAGCTTATCTTTCTTCTTGATGTGACTTCAAAAACGAAAAACGTTCTTAATTCGAATGCTTTTTTGGTTTTGTTAACTTTGGATTGGACGATACGATTATGATGATTCTTTTTTTATTTAAAAGCTGGTACCTCTCGTGATAGTCCTATTTAAATTTGGGCTAGTTCTGACACCACAAAGGTGGTTTAGTTTTTTGTCAAAAGCTATTATAATGATTTTTGTAATGTATATTGAAATTAACTTTATATTTTTAAATAGTGACTCTGAAGAATCTTCTTTTTAAGCTGGCGTACAAATGCATGATGATCGGCGATGAACTGCTACTAGATTTGAACATTTTTATGAGCGGACTGTTAGTGGAGCAAAGCTTTTCACCATTGGGAATTTATACCTTTACTAGGTTTCTTATGATCGCGGTAAATATAATTTTCGTAATTTTTAAGAACTGTCTAAAAACTTGTTCGGGTATTTGTACCATTGTTTTTAAATATCGAATTTTATAAATGTAGCTTCCTATGTATGAATGAAATAATTACATCTTTACTAATTTTATAAGGCTGAAGTGTTTGTCATTTCAAACGTGCTAATCTCATGATCTACCGGACCGATTAAAAAAAAAAATTTCATAGCATTTTCTTGTGTTTGATTTTACGCGAGTATTATACATTTAGAAATTAAAAACTTTTTAACGGATTTTAAACGCGATTTATTCATTATATTATTAACCCGACGTTTCGAACACTTTACAGCGAGCGTGGTCACGGGGAGTCTCTCCGTGACGTAATATAATGAATAAATCGCGTTTAAAATCCGTTAAAAAGTTTTTAATTTCTAAAAAAAATTCATGTTTGCATATGTACATCATCCCTGAATTCTCTCTCGTGTGCTCGTGTATATATATAGTGGGCCCGTGTATATATATAGTGGTTATATGTTTTCTTTCCAGATAACCGGCATTATCATCACGTTTTGCTCAGGGCCCCAAAACCATTCTGTGAGTAGTACGTATTCGCGTATATTAATTTATTTTATTTATTTATTTATTTTAACACTTATATTACACATTAATTATAGAAAGAAGAAAAAAAAGAAAATATAAACAATAGTTAAAGATAATGTATAACGGGGCGGCCTTACCACTTTAGAGTGATTTCTTCACTTTAGAGTGGTGAGGAAGTATTGGAGGCAACAACGTCATATTGGTGGTGAATCTTTATTTATTGGGTGCTCGTCCTGGTCTTTATGTGAATTGTAAATGAAAAGTAATTATTCCAATAGAGGCGGTATGATGACCACATCATTGAAATTTCTAAAAGCTTTGAAATTGTTCAAGTAGTTGCTGAGTCAATTCATCAAATTTCGGAAAAAATCATAAATTTTTTATTAGTCTCTTTTACGCACGGCAGATGCACTTTTCAATTTCCATACAAATAGCTCTCCTTGACGGTATGAATAGTTTGACGATAGTTTTTGTGCTCGCGCTACAGATTATAAAATAAAACGAAATAAATACCGATTTCTATATTTAGTAGGAGTTTTATTAAGATCGATTAAATATAAAATATTTACAACTTATACAAAAATTATTAAATCATCTTTCATTCTATCTTTGCTTGTTTTCAATTCTTTGAGCATACCATTTTGCAATCAAATGTTATTCCATTCGATGGTTCTATATTTATTCTTTGGACTTCTGTAGGAGAAGGTATAACATAATCGTTAGAAGTTGTATCATAATTATTGTTCCTTGAAAGTGGGCGCGATAAATGTTTCGGGGTCACGGTTTCTTTGACCTTGGATAAGAATGTATTTTCAGCTAGATTAGGCAGGATAGTCTTTTTGTTCGACCTTTCTGGACTTGTTTCTGTAGTTGATTCTGAATTTCTACCTCGTGAAGATTCACCTAATGTTTGTGCATTATTTTCGTCGCAATTAGATGTTTTAGGTAATGTTTTCGTGTAGGAAATGTCACTGGGAGAAGTCTTTGGCTCCCTATTTATTTGTTTTCTTGCTGATGCATTAGATTCCGGTAAAATCCACCTGGGTTGATTTGGTATGTTATCTTTTTTCGGTAATGCTATGGAATTTCGAGCAGACAAAGGTTTTAGTTTCGACAACGATTCAACTATTGGTGGTTTTTTTGTAGTAGTAATTGAAATAATACCTTTGTTCTCTCTTGCTAACTTCAATCTTTCACGTAAAGGAAGTGGTCGTTTTGTATTAACTTTTTGACCGGGACGCACCGAGTCAGTCCTCTTGTTTGTCGTAATAGATTTATGCGATGAAAGAGGATTTGGAGCACGGGAATTAAGAGGTGGAAGTGCTGGATTTTGTGTTAAAATAGATCCTCTCGACTTACTATCTTTATCTATTACAGAGCTCAATGATGATTCGGGTCTATTGTCTCTTGGATTAGCAAATAGTGATGTATTTGGGTTGTTTTTTCTATTTACTCTGTTTGGCTGAAGGTCACGGCTCGGCGTGCGTTCGCGTTGTTGTAAGATTGACGGTGACGAAGTTCTTGACTGACTTATTAAACTTTGATGGATTTTTTTTAGTCTATCATTTAAATCTAATTGGAAATTACGCAATTTATCATTAGCATTTCCATGTGCTTCAGCGATTGTTTCAATGACATCAGTAGGATTTAGAACTGTATCTCTTATCAGGGGATAAGGTCTGCTGTTGGCTCCTTTAGCTTCTTTGAAAGTTTTACCTAAACTTTCTTGGACATTTGTGATTGCCTCTTCTGCAAATGATCTCACATTACCGATCATATTATCTGATCTCATGCCTGATCCACAATTATCATCGGAACCAACACCCAGGAATGGTAAATTCAAAATGTTTTGAGCATTACTTTCTAAAAATGATCGAATATCTTCAATGTCTGGAATTCCTAAACCGTTGGGTCCATTTTGTGATGTTCTCATTTTATTGTTTGATCCAAATGACCTTTGTGTTGCATGTGGTTTCATTGTTAATGTGGCACCTAAAATATCACTGCCTTTTCTAATTGCCTTCTGTAATTTGACAGGTTTTAAATCTAATGAATTTGGAATGGGTAACTGCGTTTTATAGGATTTCATGTTAAATTTAGGTAATTGAAGTTTCTTTACACCCTTAACATCTTTAAAATGTGGTTGATACTGAAATATGTCAAGATTTATATCTTCTAAAGGGTCCTCTACCATGGGACTTCTATTAATATTTTTTCTATTTGGAATATTATACAAATATTGATTTGCTCTAAAACGTGTATTGATAGGTTCACTTGCTGCTACATTCATTTCATTATTATCTTTGTAAAACCGCTGTGGATGATTATTTGCACTATCGCGTATGATACATTCAACATTCGTCGATTCTCTTTCAAGATCAAGATTGCTATTTTCAACATTTACGGGCGCTGTGTTTTGGTTGTGATTCATGTTGTCAAAGATCTTATATGATTTTCCATTTGATTTTTGAATACTTTCTTTATTGTTATTTTTAGAGAGAATTTTGTCTGACATTTGCTGTAAGTCTTCTATGCTTAGATTGTATTTGAATGATTTACTTGAACGGTCCTCTTTAAAATGTTTATCCATTGTATTACTAGAAGAATATTCATCGTTCAAAGATTCTTTTTTATCCAAGCTTAATACATCATCTAAGCTAGATCGTAAATTTTCATGTATCATGGCATTGGCTTGCCTAAAATCTTCTAATGTTTTTATCACATTATTTTTCATGGATGCTATACCATTGAAATGCTGTGTATTAGTGCCATCTAATGATGCAGAAGGATCTTCTCTGATATTATCCTGTTGAGAAAGATAACTTTCCGGCTTCACATGGTATGCCTTATTTGCCTCATTTTGTAATGTTAGTATACTTAAACTGTTACGATTTTCTTCAGTCAAGGGATCATGCTCCTCAGGAGAATTTCGACTGAAAGACGGGTTCCCATTAAAACATTCAGGTGATGGTACTAAATTTTTATGGTTGTGGGGTAGTGTGTGTCGATGATTATCATTATCTTCCAGTTTATCAAAATTACTTTGTACTATATTCGGTTCTTGTGATGATGGAACACTGCTCAAAATTTTGGTATGAATATTATTCTTTTGCCTCGATTGACTTCCATTAGGTAAACAATCGTCAGTATCATGAATATTTGATATTTCTGGAATTTTACTCAGAACCATATTGCTTGCATCAATAGCAGGCTCATAAATAGGATTTTTCGTTTTATGAACAATTTCTTCGGTGTGCGGTGGTCTCATAATTGATACTTTTCGCGGGGGAACTAATTCAACATCTCTCAAGTTCATAAGATTACTCAAATCTAAAGGCCTTTGTATAGATAATAACTGTCTTAAATTAAGTGCAGGCTGACGTGTATTTATTGCAAAAGGATTTAATCTATTAGCCGGTAAGAAACCTCGATTTCCAATTGGAGAAAACGTAAGTGCTTGCAGGGGCCTCCTAGGTAATTCTAATGTATTAGGTAAATTAAAATTATTATATAAATTATTAGGCGCAAAGTTTAAATCTAACGCTTGAGACAAAGACTCCCTGCTACTTAAAGGAGAATTACTTCTGCCTAGGATATTATTATCATATTCACCAGACAAAGAATAAGCACATCTACTGTCTTGATTATTAGATGCTTCTGGTACGGTATCTATATCCAAATTTTCTGGTGCGTCTGCTGAATTTACTATAGCGACTACACCGTCTATCAATGCATCTGGTTCTACGCTTTGTATTGCACTTCTCGCAGCATCTCGAACGAGTGCTTCTTTGTACTCTTCTTCGGTAGCTTCCCGTAAAGTTTCTAGCATGGATGACGCAAGGTCGACTTCAGGTTCTAGGAGTGGTTTTAATTCTCCATTTTTTTCAATGTGTCTGTAAATTGAAAAATTTTAAAGTTGATATATATTTTTGTGACTGTAAATTCTATTTAAACGTGTTGATTCATGAAAAAGTGGTTTCTTTATATTTGTTAAGTATAAATACAGTACCTTGCAAGAGGCTTTGTGGAGCTAAGTACCGGTGAAAAAATAGATGACGCTGTTTCTGAATCATCGCTGCGTGAGTTACAAGGACAGGTCATCGCATTAACAATTTCAGATGCACTAGTATCTGTATCACTTTGTCGTGAGGCAGGGCATGGACAACAGTCACCTGCCTTTCGAGCATATCGTGATATTTCTTCTTCATTAGTCACTTGTTCGGAGGTAGCCTTTAGAAGTAGAATAAAAATCTAAATTACAATTATTTACCTAATTTCAGCTTTGTTTATATCGATAGCATTTTCATTTGAAATATAATAAATACTAGCTGCACGCCCCGGCTTCACCCAGGTGAATATTTTTTTTTGTATGTATTTTACAGATGTAAATCTGATTGACTTGATATTTTCTTTTATAAATATAGAATAATTGTGATATATATTTATTAGATAATGTTAATATATGGTTACACAATATATTTAAAAACATAACAATTGCAATTATTTTCAATAGCAATAGAAACTATTTTCTTCGTTTCATTCTAATAAGCAATATTACCTGAACTTATAATTAGTTGCTCATTTGTTACAATTCAACTCAAAAATAGATTGCAATGCAATTTGATACATAGGTAGCTGGACGACTCGAATAACACATAGGCAACTTTTTATCCCGATATTCCTACGGGTCACAGACTTAAAGTTAATAAGAGCTGTTATCAATAAAAAAGCAATTCACACACTACCATTTTAGGATCTTTTTCTTGCTTATTTACAAGGTTATTATGTATGTAGTAAATAGACTCAAATATTTCAGAATTTTTATTACAATAACTTGTGTGTTAAAGCTGTGATAACATAATAAAAATTATGTATATACTCACTAAAATGCACTGCCCCAAGAAGAGCAATAAGCCCAAACACTTCCACATCTCACAAGTCGGTTGCATCCGACATTAATTTTAAATTAAAAATGATAATTTCAGTTCATCCCTTTATTATATAGGAGAGATCTTATCGTCTATCTGATTATTGATTATAAAATGTTGATATGACATCATTTATGTGATTTTAAATTAAAACGTGACTTTTGCGGATTTAACCTTTAAGACTTTTAATTGTTGTGATAATAAATCCGTACCTATGTTATGAATAATATATTTACTTTTGCATTGTTTTGTATTAAGTCATCAAATGATTGATTTTATAGAGGCATTGCCATTTATAAGAATATTGGGTGAGTATCCACGATCTTGAATTATATTGTGGCCGAATTATTTTAATTATTTGACTTCTAATGTAAATTGCATAATAATTGTTTACGGGTTTTTACTGTTTATGCATTATGATTGACATAATAAGATAAATTTAATTCTGGTTAGCATGATAAATAAATTTGACCTACTTTTGGGAATTCTATCATCGTCGTATAACCGTTTTGCGATAGTTGACTACGCATTATTTCACAAGTAATTACTTAATTGTTTTCGGATGTAAAACCGGGAAAATAATAACCTGGTAAACATCCCAATATATTTATAGCACTGAATTTTGGTAATAATTAAAATCCTGTTAAATGTAGAATCCCTAAATTAATCGTTAATAAAATTGCGTGAGCTACTACTAATACCAAAATATCTCCTTCAAATAACTTATTCGAGAAACTCATATTTTTACAATTATTTTAATATATATATTTATCAACATAAGAGGTCTGCACTCAAATCTCGAAGCAGTCCACCACCACCTAGAGACAGAGAGACCGCATATTCCGACAGACGATAGTTACCTAACGTATCCAGGAAACAATCTACAGCATAATTTCCACCCGAAAGCCGGTGTATGTCTTTATACTCGTGAAGACATCTGCGTGCTGTGAGTATATGACCTTGAAAATCCTACTTTTTCAGTTGTTTGGGCATTAGTCGATACGGGCTTGGATAGAATCGTTTATTTCTGTGTTTATCGCTCTCATAGTGGTGATCAGGAGGCAACCCGACTATTCGAATATCTTAGTCAGGCCACTGATATCGCACAGCAAAGGTACCCATCAGCCCAAATGGTATATTTGGGTGATTTTAACGCTTACCACCGGGAGGCTTTTCCCCTACCAGAAGACGGATCACGCTGGGAGAGAGGTGTTTAATTTCGCCGCCTCATTGAACCTGACTCAAATTGTCACGGAAGCAACACGCATACCGGATGTCGTTGGACACTCTGCCAACTTACTCGATGTTCTATTTTCGAGGTTTACCTCTAAATATTTGAAGAACTTGGAGTTGCTAGGAATGTCGCTAACATCTGAAGTAAAAATTGCTGCAAAAAAGTTGGGTATATTAAATAAGGTACGACAGTACTTCACACCGTGACAAATCTTTAAATTATATCAAGCACAAGTCCGGTCTAGTGTGGAGTACTGCTGTCATCTTTAGACCGGTGCAGCAAAATGCCATTTGAAAGCTCTAGACTCCATTGAACGACGTGCCCTCAGACTTATTAATGATCCTTCTATCCTTGGCAGAGGATTCCAAAGCATGGAACATCGTCGCCAAGTTGCTTGCCTTTGTGTATTTTACCGAATACACTTCGGTGAGTGCGCTTTAGGTCTTCACGAGTTGATCCCTCTCCCTTTTACCTCCGTACCAGTAGACGCACTGACAAAACTCATCCTTATACAGTGGATATTCCAACTTCGCGCGCTAAACGCTTTACCATCTCATTCCTTATCCGAACTGCTAAGTATTGGAATTCTCTGCCGGCAGCCGTTTTTCCAAACAGTTATAATCTGGCTGTTTTCAAGGCGAGAGTGAATAGGTTTCTCTCAAGCAAAAAAAAATGTTAACTGGGAAAACAATAACATTTTAAATGAAGTCTTATTACAAAACAGTAATGTGTAATGATTCTATTCTAATATCCTACTAATATTATAAATCGTAAGTTTGTAAGGACGTGTGTGTGTATGTTGCTCTTTCACGCAAAAACTACTGAACCGATTGTAATGAAATTTGGTACGTAGATTGCTGAACAACTGGTATAACATATAGGCAACTTTTTATACCGATATTCCTCCGGGATGCGGACTTACGGGATACGGTGAAACCGAGGGGCACAGCTAGTATTGAATAAGGATAGATTGCTTGCAATAGTTAAATTTGGTTTACAAAATGCACGAGTCGAGATAGCGAAGCGATCGTGACTCGACACCGAAGACGCTGACTATCGGAATTCCAAATTCCATTCGTAATTGTTTTATTTGATCTATTCTAACCAAGAAGCTGGAGAGTAGGTAGGTAAAAAGAAAGAAACACTTCATATTCACAGTCACTCATTCGGTCCAATAAAATTACTCGTATATCGGTGCGGCAACCTTTGGATATTTTTCTTGCATTTCATTAAAATTTATCAAGTAACTTTATGTAAAACGTCATTGTATATAAAGGCAAATGGCAATTTTATGAACGTAGATAAGACGTAGTGCCTAGTTGGTTAAATGCATATTTTTGAAAGGAATATTTGATGTGTTTGCAAACTACACGAACATCCGTAAAAATGTATTAAGTGATCCCGCCTCGTAATTAACTTTTTTTTCTATTCTTTCAAAATTTCTCAAAATACATGCTGTCAAATTATTACTTATCAAGTTATATGTTTGTTTAATGAGATGCTAGTTAAATTATTATTTTTTTGAGTTATTTTTAAATTAACATTTTTCATTACCTTTTTAAATTACAGTGCTCCATAAAAATTTGTGAGACATAATTTCATAATGTTCATTTGCCTTAGTATTTTGAAAGGAGACTTTATTTACTGCTTTTTAGTAAAATTATTTCAAACATAAATATAATACTGTTCTTGACTTTGAGATTTTTTTTAAACCATTATGAAATTCATTTGCGTAATAAATGTCACAATCACGTAAGAAACTCAAAAAATTATAAAATCGAAATGGCCAATTTTCTTTCCATTACTTCCATAATTTGATCGCCTCCTTGGTACAGTGGTTAACGCGTGAGCGTAAGACCGAGGGGTCCTGTGTTTGAATCCCGGTGGGGACGCATAAAAAAAATGTCTCGGTCTGGCAGGACACAGAAGGCTGATCACCTACTTGTCCATAAAGAAAATCGATCAGTGAAACAGATGCATATCATTTGCCCCATACCCCAGTAGGGGACACGGGACTTCACATTTTTTTTTACTTCCATAATTTGAGATGTTACCAAGACTTCAAATCGCATGAAACGTTGGATAAAATATTATAATTAAAAAATATATAATAAAAAAAATTGATAAATAATACTCGAGAAATTTTTATGTGACTAAGGGATACCCCACGCCATCTATTCTATTCTTAGGCACATAAAACCCAAAGAGTAGTAGAAATTCGATTACTGTGGCGGGATCACGGTTCAAATCCCTCCTCGTGATCAAATTTTTTTCTATTCTTCCAAAATTTCTCATTTGTAAGGCATTTAGATACTATGAAACTAAAAATTAAATAGATAATACTTTATTGCACACAACATTTACATAAAAACATTATTTACAGACAGGACACAAACAAAAGAGAGAATATGCACAAAATGGCGGTCTTATCGCTAGGTAGCGATATCTTCTACACTACCATATAAAATATATAAATAAATAAATCTAGAATATATAAATCTAGATACCTATAAACTGCAGTAAAATAAATAAACGAATAAGGCGTTCTAGTTCGTTCAACTGAACTTCCGTCACATCCTCCTGCTTACTTCCTTTAGCTGAAAATCCCACAACAGGGACTGATCTATGAAAATACAGAAGTTTTTTACTTGAGTGCTGTATCCAATCTGTTGTTGTTCCGCAACAAGCACTGTCGATTATGATTGTCTGTGTTTTGGGGAGATTGAGTACCAATTGTGTACTGAACAGTGCTGAAATTCTTGCTCCAGTTTTCAAGTATCGATAAATCACTATTGATTATATTGATTGCGTTAGGCAAGTCTTCCAGGGTTGTAGGTGTAGATCTGGACATCTCTCACTCTACAAACGGGAGATTGTGAACCAAAGACAGTCTTACGTAGAGAAACCAAAGGCGTTATTTTACTACGCAGATAATAAAAACAATCTCGGAGTTTGAATTTATTTGTCAACTCAGGACAGTCAATTTCATTATTTCAGTTATGTTCTTCTTCTTCTTTTATTTTTGAGATAATAATACTCTCTCACAAATACTATAAGCGAATCTCAGTGAAAGAAAAAAATATATTTTTTTGCTTCAGAGGAGCGGCCACGAAATCATTAAAATTAAGTAAAGACGTTAGTTTTTTGATATAAAATGCATCTTTAAGAAGTCTAATTTAATAAATAAATGTTTGTTGAGTTTTAGTTTGAAAAAGTTGATTCATTGAAATAGTAATTTAGAAATGCGCTTGAAATGAAATAAAAACTTTATATAAATTACCGGACGTAGTAACCGCGCTAGTTTTCGTGCTCGCTCCTTAGGTGCATCGTTCGTCAAATGCTTCGCTTTCGTCAAGGGACAGCATGCTAGTGAGATTTTACACGACAATATGTGTTGTAGTTTAATATCCATTTTTGTTTTTGGTTGCTCTTTGATTTTGTGCAATATTATACTGTAATTTATGTTTGTTCAAAGGTTCAGTTAGTGTCATGACACTATAACAGGCGTTAAGTTACAATTAGTTCTAATTAGGTTCACTTTGTAACGAAAAGCGGATTTTAAATGTTATTTTCAATCTTAATAACGGGATAAAAACGTTACTACATAACAGAACAGTAATATTTCACTATGACTTTTATTTATATAAAAAAATATGGCTATAGAAAAACCTGAAAGCCTTATTCATAAAAAGTTAAAGCATTATCATTATCATTACCTGTCCGTTCTTCTGTCACCAGCTTGTATCCCATGAACTGTGATAGTAAAACAATTGGAAGTTCACAGATTATGTATATGTTGCCGCTGTAACAACAAATAATAAACAAGAGATTTTAAGTGACCGATTTTATTTAAGTTGGCACCGTCATTTCGTTGGGTAATTCAAAATGGCGAAACTATGACAAAGGGTTATAAATTTTTTCTTTATTATATATGTACAAGAATCTCGGAATCGGCTCCAACGATTTTCATGAAATTTAGTATATGGGGGTTTCGGGGGCGATAAATCGATCTAGCTTAGGAATCTTTTTAGAAAATGTCATATTCGTGTTTTATTCGTAACTTACTTTTTTAACAAATAGGAGGCGTTTGAGTAGTCCCAAGGCTGAGGTTAGACTAATTTTTATATTGTTTTGTGTCTTCTTAATGCACGTGTTCACTTAAAAATGCCTAAACGATCTTGGAAAAAAAACGCATAATAAAATAAACAATCTAACTTCACGAAGTCGTGTTTCATCATTTTCATCGTATTTATTCATATTTCATCATTTTATTTGTATGTAATTCGTACTTAAATATAATTTCCAAAAAAGACAATTTATAAAAAAAAAAAACAAAAAAATAAAATACCGAGCAAAGCTCGGTCATCCAGGTACTATCACAATTATATAAGCATGGTGAATGGTTGATGGGTCTTCAGATTAAATAGTTCATAGTTAATTTTCTTACTGCAAATAAAAACTCATTTATTTTAGAGGACATTGCGTCGCATTGAAGTTTCCACTTTAAATGTTCGTCCAGTCGTGGTCCTAGAAATTGTATGTTATTTATTATATCATATCTGGCAATTGAGCTGGAGGTTCGCCTGATCTAATCAATTATCACCGCATATGAACATTTGCAGAGGTAAGGTCAAATGCGTTGCCAGCTTTTAAGGGGCATAAGGAAAGGATTTACGGCGGGAATAAAGGAATGCATTGGGAAAAGTGGAAAAGAATAGGGGCTACCGGCTCTCCCACTCACCGAACGGAACATAGTAGTACTCTTTCAGGTGTGAGCTCGACCAATTCGTGCCGAAGCGTGCTCGACTCCCGCACTTTAAAACGATTACTTGTTGTTATTATTCATTATTAGTTAATGTGTACTGAAATTATCTTTATTGGTTGCAGTATAGTATAAGGCATTGTAAATATAAAGAAAAATGAAGCGTATTTTACTTTAAGAATTTTGAATTTGATAGAAAATCCAAGTAGTCAACTTGGAAAAGCTTTCCCTGCAATTTCCATTATCTTTAAATATCATGTTACATTTAAGTATGCTTACTGCTTGAAATTGGTTTAAAGTAATTAATTATTTATTATTTTTCTGAATATCGTATTTGTTTTCGATTAATTTAATGACGACAGAAAAATAATTTAAATTACAAAGTACGCTAAAGTATAAAAAATGACCCCTACGTAAAGCTGGATTTAGGCATAATTAGCATTTTTAAATAGTGCCCCAAGGTCGTGCCTTAATTATTTCAGTCTTTAGTCATGAATATTAATTGCTGATAATGGACTGACATTCAAAGGCGCATTTTTGTTAAGTGTGCTAAATAAACAGCGTTTGACGAATCCCTAGTAATATTATAAATGCGAAAGTAACTCTGTCTGTCTTTGACGCTTCACCACTGAACCGATTTAAATGAAATTTGCTATAAAGATAGAGCTAAACTTGGGAAAGGACATAGGATTCTTTTTATTGCGAAAAAAGGGAAGAAGGGGTTGAAATAGGGGATGAAAGTTAGTACGGAAGTTCCTTATTGTCAAACAGAAAATCATGTAAGATTATTTCACAACTAAACCACATATAATTGCTGACAAGTTAAGTCTTTGTGAAATACTATAGGCTCTTTACCCGTATTATTATACTACTCTTTGCTCTTTACCTTTACCATGTCGCACTATATTACAAATTCCACGCGGGCGACGCCAGGGGTAGAAAGCTAGTTATTTCATATTTTCACATACAATTTATCTGGGATTTCTTTTAGAATGGGATTTGGATATGATATTTGCTAAATATTAAATTGTAATATTTTTTTTTTGTTATTAATCTTTTTTTGGTTCAACTTTTTAATAAAAAGTAAACTAAATCTTAGAAAGTAAGTAAAAGCAGTATTTTTTCTTCAATAAAAATAGTGGTGATTGAACCAAAGTAAATAAATGTATTCGGTATATTATATTATTTAACTAAATTATATAATATACTAGCTGCGCCCCGCGGTTTCACCCGCGTAAGTCCGTATCCCGTAGGAATATCGGGATAAAAAATAGATGTTGGCCGATTCTCAGACCTACCCAATATGCTTACCAAATTTCAGAGGAATCGGTCAAGCCGTTTCGGAGGAGTATGGCAACGAAAACTGTGACACGAGAATTTTATATATATAGATTTTACTATGCTATATTTATTATGCTCTTGATTATTTTCAACTAGACTTCTTTAGGAAGCGGTTTCGATTAAATACAGTAATATATTATTTACCCCCGGTTCCTAAATCAATATCGGCAGAGTAGAATATTTCTTTCAACATATGCAACGAACTAGTGTTCGTTCCTTAAAATACATGAAAGTTGCTGCATTACAGAACAATATCATTGTTAGGCGTTTTTTCGAAAATTCTCGAGAAAATAGTTTATACTCGACTTATCAAGTCTATAGAATCTCGACAGTTCGGTTTCAGATACCAAAATGATACGTCAGATGCTGCAAGCCTTTTAACTTCTATAGTTACTTCACATTTGGACATCAAATACGCATGTCTCAGTGTTTTTCTGGATCTTGCGAAGGCTTTAGACACTGTCTCTATCCCACTTTTGCTTAGAAACTTGATAGTAAGTGTGTAAAAGATCATGCCTTGCTATGGTTCGAAAGTTTTCTGAGAGGTAGACAAAGAGGTGAGAATATGTGTAAAGATTGGAGAGTGTGTTAATGTGTTAGTGAAATGATTCAGGTAAATTCTTAGCTAAAAAACTACAAAAGACAAATTATATTTGGTTTTGTAAGACTGCTGCGTCAGCTTTCTCATTATTAGAAGAAATTAATGTCTTTCCTCACAAATATGCACCTCAATATATTAAAAGAGCTGAAATTATAAATTATTTAGGAGTTCTGGTTGAGCAAACTCTAAGTTTTAAGAATGATATAAATCTTGCGTCTGATTGCGTGCCTAAAATTATTTTTATTATGAAGCAGCTTCACTAGTCGGCTGACTTCAAATTACTTAAAACTGTATATTTCGAGCTAGCCTAGTCACTAATTACATACTGCATTGGTTCGTGGGGAGGTGCGGTGAAGTAATACTTGATTCATATTGATGCGGTATTTAAAACGTATTTATGTTAAAAAAATCCTTTAGATACTCCACTTTTAACCTTAATAAAGAGGCAGACGTTCTTACAGTTCGCCAACTTTTTATCCTTGATAAATGTATATCTACGCATAAATGGAACATTTTTCTTCCAATTATTAAAATTAGGTCCGAAAGCGTATTTAAAAAAATACCAAATATTTTTGTTAATACTGCATTTGCTAAGCGTCTCAATCCATTTATAGGCAGTTGCAATGCAATTTATTTAATAAATGTACATATACGTTTCACCTGTTATATTAATTTTATATTCTATTTGTTACATTTATTTATTTATTTCATATTATCCAGTATACAGGTTTTATTACTCTGTAGCTCTTGAGTTCTAAAATGCTTTTGTTCGTTTTCCATTCAAAGTCTTTGATTGTATCTATGCATACGATACAGGCTAGCCTGTTGTGGGTACTATGGTTGATCATGTTTGGATAATTGTGTTTAAGCCAAGCGAGTCAAAAACGTGCAGTGTGCACCCAAATGTACTGCGATGTACTCTATCAAAAGGTTTTAAATGAGTACATTTTAATTTTCAGAGAAGAAACCACAAGAATCTCGGTAGTAGCACTTTTAAAATAATTTCATTATAAAAAATTACACTGTCTTACATTTTGCAACATTAACTTTGTTTTATTTTGTATAATGTAAATTTTTAATTATTTATACATGTACATTACTATCTTATTATAATATATTATAATCATTGAAATAACACTACAAAATAATGCAAGGCTACGAATAACAATGGCAACAATTTACAAAACGACACGTTTATCATATATATTTAACTATCAACAGTTTTCACTTCTTAACTTATTTCTATACATACCTATGGACTTCGAGCCCATATCAAAAATATTTATGGTGTGATAAAAAGGCATTCAGTTCTATGCCATCATTCAAACTCAAAATAAATCTCGAACATTTGTATATGCAATAAGACTTTTTTAGACGTTTTTAAGCTAGCGGTAAAGATATAACATATATATATTTACCACCAGCCCACGACATTGTACGCGTTAAATCCTACTAATATTATAAATGCGAAAGTTTGTAAGGATGTGTGTGTGTTTGTTGCTCTTTCACGCAAAAACTACTGAACCGATTGCAATGAAATTTGGTACGTAGATAGCTGGACAACTGGAATAACATATAGGCTACTTTTTATCTCGATATTCCCACGGGATACGGACTTACGCGGGTGAAACCGCGTGGCGCAGCTAGTTCCTAATAAAACAATTTCTCTTCCCTATATTGTGAAGATTTTCTGCTGTCTTTGGAATATCTAAACTCATAAATTGAAACAGTGGTGGCTCAGTGGGAGGACCTTGGACTTCAAAATCGATAAGTCGGAGTTCGATACCAGGCGGGCAGGAAATAAATTAATTTTTCAATTTATCTGCACATGTGAATAATATCACCACTGGCCTGTGTCGCAGCAGTGGAAACATATATGGGCTGATGATGATGATGATGATGATGACATGCTGTAAATTAGTTAGGGGCTAAATGTAAATTGTATTTAAGGTGCAAAATTTGATAGAGATTAATGATGTATTGCTTAAAATCGTTTCGTAACTAAGCCGTTATTTCTCGTAAAGAAATAAAGCGTAAGATTTGTTATTTCGGGTTATAAAACTTTTTAAGGTATGCAATATTAAGTACATTACTTTTATCTATTTTGTAGAGTTTGCAATATAAGCGCAAAATTTGTGTTAATTTACGAAATCGCATTCGAAATCTCGTAATTCTTAGTGATTCTCTAATATAGTAAGCATGTTATTTTACATATAAATATTCCTCTTAAATTACTGCATCTAATAAAAAAAAATTATCCAAATCCGTTATGCAGTTTTTAAGATATAATCCCATCTTTAAAACTACACACTTCAGTGGCAGTGATTGACTACCGGCTTGGAAAGGTCTCTACAAGTACTGAAGACGAATTATTTATTTATTTTTTTGTAATATTGACAGGGACACTGCTTAGTCTGAAAACGGAAGTGCAACATCGGTATTTTTGTCAATAACCCTGCCATATTAATTATTATATGCCAAAATAAGTTACCAACAAGTGTTATGATATTATTGTGTGAGTTACTTTTAACTATATCACTGTATACTCTTGAAGATTATCAGAGTTTCGTATTTTCTATTTCTAACATATAATCAATTTAAAAATTAAACATGGTTTTTGAGAAATTTCTAGCATGAAGTAATGGTTCTTTGTTATATTGTTTCGCAGCATATAACTCGCAAAAAACATTCCTACTTCAGTCTATATTATACTCTCACTAAGTAACATATAACGAGTCGGACTCGCGTCCAAATGAACCGGTGAGGATAAAAAAGAGAAACAAAAATTTGTCACTCGTTCAATTTATAATTGTGCCAATCGTTGCTTAACATCGATTTTTTATTTTTTTTTGTTATAATACCCACATAAATATATAATCTCTGAAAATTTTAACGGTTCAACTGTCACGGACATATCGGACAGATAGACAGAAGGACAGCGAAGTCTTAGTAAACACGCTCTACCATTTTGGTTCGTTAATGACGTATTTGTAATTCAATTCAATTCAGTTTTTTATTCAAAGGGATTACATTGCTCAATGACCTTGAAGATTTACTCACTGCATTAGTACTTGTCATTTTTAAGCGCATCCTAGTGGCAGACAACGTTGTTAGACTAAAAGTAAATCAAGATTAAAAGTGTACAAATGTATCATGTTGTGTAGTAATGTGTTTTTGCCAAAATTATGCTTTCTCTCAGAGGCATTGAGGTATTGTATAACATTTTATTATTGGTAAGCATTGTGTACGAATGTTGTGTCACTATCCAATCTTGGACAACCGAGCTATGGCCATTTATTTTATTAAGTACGAAGTTAGGGCGTAGAACTGATCTCACTTACTAAAAAATAACAGAGAACAACTTTCTACGTTATTCTATAGTACGGCCGCTACCGCGTTAAGCTAAATCATGATGTTCTAATGGTATTGATGACCAGATAAACTCTTATGTGTTTTGTTTACACTACAAATACCTACTTTCCAAGTATCCGATAAGGTAAGAGAATATAACGGAAATTTTTTTAGAGTAAAAGACGTTTTTTCTATAATATACGGCAAAACTACACTACTTGAGTAAAAATGTTGAATGGCAAAATTGTAGGTATTTTAAAAGATTACAACTTTTCAAATATCAAACAAACAAAAACACTTTATTGTGCATCAAATGATAAAAAAGTAAAATAATGTATATAATATTATACACATTTAAGGGTACAACAGGCGGTCTTATCGCTAAGGCGATCTCTACCATACAAACTAGTGGTCAAGGACAAACTGTTAAAAGTAAAAATATATGGGCATATCCTCAAATTTAACAGGAAAAGTTTTTGAAACCAACTAACGATAAAACTTCTTGCCAAATTTCAAGATATTTTTTTGTAAAATTTAAAGTTTTCGTACAAATATGCGCAACCCTAAAATGCCCTTATTGCGTAAGCCGTTCTTAGTGCGCGTCTTCTAACTACAAACTAACGTCCTACCAACTTTCACCTTATTACGTTCAGCTGTTTTTTAGATTTCGTGAGGAGTAAGTGAGTGACCTTTTGTTTTTATATACATATATATTTGTGAAGGGCCGAAAATCCTATCCTATCACCCAAGTCAGCTCATATTCTGTCTGATCCGTTCAGTAGTTCCAGTGTGATTGACGGACAAACAAAATTTGACATATATAATATTTGTGTGACATGTTAGAAACCATTAAAAACATGGTCAAACGTTAATATTGAATATAGCACATGAAATGGCCTAAATTAGACCAGTAGGCTATATAAATAAATAAAATAAAATATAATTTATTAGCAAGATCAAATATTAAGTTTTCAACAATGCTCTGCCTTCTGAACTAGATCATTACCTGTATCTCCATGTCTTCTATTAAAATTTCATATACCTAATATTGAGTCTCAGACAACATAAATTGTAATGACATATGGCTAAAGAATTAGAAATAACTAAAATGTACATTACATAATTTAGATCAATGGAGTATGTGTGGGAAACGATGTGCGTGTGTTTGTGCATGTGCACGTGTGTGTGTGCGTGCGCGTGTATATGTAAATGATTGTCACGTATTTATTTGATAATGGTGAACAGATATTCTGATTGAATATAATCAAGGTTTTGAGGCCAATTGACTATGTATATTGTAATTGATTTATTGTGAAATAAATAATTTTGTTGATGTCATTAGTCGGGATATTATTGTATAACTTATAAGCTATGCAATTAAAAAAATTTGCAAAACTCCAACAAACACAAAAAAACTCCACTATTGATCGTTCTTTCCAAAATCTTAGAAAAAGGTGTGTGAAGGTCTGTAGTTGGTGACATCTTGTGTACCCTCCTCTTATTTATAGACTGAAGACAATTCATATTACATACATTCTTTATAATATCCCATGCCATGTCAATCCCAATATTCCATATAATATCTTTCTCACTCTTTTGCAGGTGCATTTGGTAATATTTTTGCTTTAAACATAATAATTTTGTTGCAAGTGTTCCTGTTTAAGATGTGCTATCTATTTGACTATCGTATCGGTAGCAAAATGATACTCTTATGTTCTTTCTTGAACAAATTGTAAATTAATCTAATAATTTAAGTTTATGTCTTTAAATGTTATAATCACTAAATTTTGCGTATAGTCATTGTAGATAAAATTGGTTAGAATTAGAAGTATTTTATGAAAGTAAAAAACTCTGTATTACAATATCCAAAAGATTAAATAAGTTAGTCGGTTTTTAAATCCGCACCGTACCGCAGTGTGTTGTGCGGATGTACGCAGACACATGGGCAGCGAGTGTATACCAAAATTAAGCGCAGCCGTTTACCGATAACGCTCTTAATTGATAGAAAGAGTTATTTGTTTTACCTACTTATTTTGTATTATCATTGTTAGACATTTTTTCTTGTTCTGCTTTTTCATTACCTGGTTTTTTTGTTACATATTAAATCAGTATTTCATACTCAATTATTATTGCTCCAAAATTTTATTTGGTGCCTATTTTATTAATTTTTGTTATGACATAGGGTGCTTCGGGTTTTGATGTTGTTGGGTCTATCGTCCCCTACCGTCTGCTATTTTTAGTGCGAAAAACAACCGTAGTTTTCTGAAGTTCACAGATGAAATACTTAACTATGTACCGAATTGCTTTTCCAAGTTCCAAGAAAATAAAGTCGGAAAATTTTGTTACTTTAATTTTAATATTTTTAAAACTATTTAAACAATTTTCAGTTTGATGGATTTTTTTTACCTTCACTTTTTTTTCTAAAACTAATTTGATCGAACCATTAGCAAAGCGTCATAAGTTTATGTCAATCCTGTTCATTATGATTAATTTATAATGGTATTTATATTCTTCAAGCTTTTTACCCGTCTATCAGCAAGCCTATAATTTTTTTTCGTATCACTTACTATATTTATTAAATACGTAGAATTTAGTTGCACTTATTTATTGTATTTATTCTGAAATTAAATTCGTTAACGACTGACCATGACGTTGTAGAAATGAGTGAAATATCTATATAAATTTTAACATGTTCACGCATGGAAATGGGTGTCTTAGAGAAATAACTAGCTGAATTAAAAAGGAATTTAATCTATATATATAAAAGAAAGTCGTGTTAGTTACACTATTTATAACTCAAGAATGGCTAAACCGATTAGGTTGAAATTTGGTACAGAGATAGTTTTAGACCCGAGAAAGGACATAGGATAGTTTTTATCCCGGAAATCTAACGGGAACGGGAACTTTGTCGGTAACGCCCCGAGTCTATCTTAACCGTAACTACGCGAGCAAAGCCGCGGGCGGAATGCTAGTTTAAGATATAAAATGAAAGATTTCGATATTTTTTATCATACGACGCGTATCGCAATTTACATACTTTATTTATTCGTAGGTAAATTAATATTGTTGCGAAGTTACATTTTTAACATGATAATATATTAATTAAATAATATATTTGCAAACAAACCCGCACCTGCAAGCTAGTGTATTGCGGCAAATAAAATACAATGATTTAAATCAATTAAAAATTTAAATCATTATTGCCTGTGTTTAAATAAATTTCAAAAAGCGCTTATATATTTAAACACACGTATTGAATGAATAGATCACAGTCGCATTTGTGACTTTGCAGAATATAGTGTATTTTCCTACACTACAACCAGCAGGTAAGCAAAATCATATTTCCCTGTAGAGATTAATTCTATCGTATCGTAGAGACTAACATTTATTAAAATTAATACAAAGAAAGAAATTGTTTTTTGACGCTTCATCTAAAGGGGGAGATTGTGTACGATTTCATCTCCACTTAAGCATATATTTTGGAATCTAAAGAAAAATCAAGCACAAATAGATTTATCGGTTGAAACTCTGTTTTTTGTTTTAGGTAATACAGATTTTAAAATAAATCACAGATTTGGTTATTGCTAAATTAGTTCCTACCATGATTAATTATTTTCGATAAGTAATGTTCAAACATTCGTTCCGCGCATATGAAACCTCAAGTATTGTAGAATTATCACTTTTATTTGAAAATGCATAACTTTTATAATTTAGCTCTATGGTGCTGTGGTAATGATATGGAATTAAACACTGGTAATTACTTTGTCATCTGCTTTGCTTTCCTAGCATTTTTCTGTTAAATATTACAAAAATAATATAATTATATTTATATCTAGGCAAATTCTGTCACTTATTGACTATTTGATAGTAAACTTTGTAAGAAATTCTAAAGGATTTCACAATATCACAACTAAGATTACAACAGTCTGGTGTGAGGCATTGTGGAATATTGTTCAGTAGTTTAGACACCACATTACTCTACTTATATTTTAAGACTAGACCGAATATAAAACATTTTTCCTCGACCCCTTGGACCACTGCGCTAAGCCAACGTATTTAGTCGATAGCGTTCCTGGCGGTAGTGTAAGTAGTGAGTAGAGGTTGATGAACAACCAAAGATTTTGAATGTCAAAGATACATATTATACACAAAATTTTTGCGTGTGTTGGTAAAATCTTCGACGTTATGTAAAAAAAAAGTAATGTCCACGATACACTTTCACTTTAAGTAAAATATGTCGATTTTAATAGAGAGGTAATTTTTTTAGTTCAATTTTTTATGTATAGAGGAGTTTCAAGATTAAATAATTTTTTTTTGTCAATAAAACTTAATTAAATAATGTTTTCATGTTATGATGTCACTTTACATGATTTACTTTTTATCGATACTCGTAACGTTTCTTTGTCAAGCATTAGGCGTGATAAATAATTTCATAATTTTAACCGACATCTTAAAAAGCAGTTTGTATTCTATGTTCGTCTTAGACGATATTTTCGACCAAAAAACACAGGAGGAGGAGATTCTATATTCATCTGTATGTAAAAATTATTAATCAACAAAAATAAAATGAATTTATAAGATATAATATAATATTCAACAGTTATCATGGCGCCAAAACCACGAGTTGTGTCAAGCTCAGAACGCCCTGAAAATTCTGGAGACAGGGTCGTGATCTCCGGAATGGCGGGCCTCTACCCTGACTCGCATAATGTCAAGCAGCTACGCGATATTCTTTACAATAAGGTTTGCTTAATCCTTGTTCTTTTTTATCGTAATTTCGTATTTTGTTTCAAACATTCAAAGAATGATTACCATTAGAAGCAGCAATAAACAATTTGAATACGAATATACACAAAGGTACTTACATAATTAAGATAAAATTTGTCTTAAATTGTAAAAATGCACTTCGTTCTAGGCGAAATGTTTCGATTATTTTTCGATTATTCGATAAATAAACTGTATTTCACGATAATTAATTGTTCACTTCAAAATATTAGATCTCGTTATTACACAAATTTCCCAAAAAGACGTGTCACAATAATGAATGAATAGTATAAATATGTTTTGAGCTAAACTTGTATTAATTTATCTTTAATTTATCTCTGTCTTTTTAAATTATCTGACGGAAATAAGGAGCATCTAGCTAAAATATAAAAGAAGCAAGGCTTTTGTTGTAAGGAGATAATAATACATACACATATATAATACAACTTTTTACAATACATAGATAAACCCAACGAAAAATGCTCGTTGGGAGTATAACCACCCAGAGGTAGCTCACCACACAGGAAAAGTACCGGAGCTGCAATATTTCGATGCGCAGTTCTTCAAAGTGCATTATCGCCTCGGAAACTCCATGGACTGCATGGCGAGGAAGGTTCTCGAACAAGCATTCGATGCTATTTATGATGCAGGTTAATAAAGCTTTGTAGAATTAATATGTACTAGACTTGAACTTTTATTACCTATATTTTTTTATAACACCGAAACACTGTTTTTTTTTCACTACGGCTAAATTTATTTTTAATATCATTAGAAGTTATATAGTTGCATGTGTTTCATAATATGTATGGTTTGACGTAGTTTAAATATTCGATTTCAATCAAACTGTGTGTAGATTGAGACTAGGCGGGCTAGCAAAAAAATATGAAACGAAAAAATATAATTATTGTACATCCTATATTTTGTCCTTTGTGTTTATCGAAAAAGTTATTATGTATATATTTGCCCATAGGTGTGAGCCCTGAGCAACTGTATGGCTCTAGAATTGGAGTCTACGTTGGTACTTGCTTCTCAGAAACCGAAAAATCTTGCTTTTACGTATCTACCTCGAGATCAGGGTTTGGTATAGCAGGGTAAGTCATATTGATTTGC
This sequence comes from Zerene cesonia, assembly GCF_012273895.1. NCBI lineage: Eukaryota > Metazoa > Arthropoda > Insecta > Lepidoptera > Pieridae > Zerene > Zerene cesonia. The sequence continues at coordinate 4,809,548 of NC_052103.1, forward strand.
CCCCATTAGGCTATTCTATAAAAATTATAGTAGCGTTATGATTTAAAGTTTTGCTTTAATTAAAAAAATCAATTAGTTTATTTCCAAATTGTCTCTGATCAAAAATATGTTTGAGGTTGGACCTAATCTTTGTCTATTAAGGACGCTGGTAAAAGCGCCATTGCTACCAAAAATAATAATTTATGATGATAAAGAACACAAAGTCTAAAATTGCAGCGATATTAATAAATGTTTAACTTAATCCTTGTTACTTACCATTTAAAGCAGGCAACATATTTGTATGATGCATTGGCATCTCGGTTTCTTGTACATACGTTAAAAAATGTTTATCTAACTTTCAGATGCAGTAAAACAATGTTTGCTAATCGAATTTCTTACTGGTTGAACGGTAAGGGACCCTCTATGTCGGTTGACCAGGCCTGCTGCAGTTCCACTGTCGCCTTAAATCTGGCTTACCAGGCTATTATGCGCGGAGATGTTGATTCTGCTATCGTTGGTGGAGCCAATCTTTGCTTGCTTCCACAGTCTTCTGTGCATTATGGACGGTAAATACTAAAAGTTCTTTGGGCCATGTTGATTATGATATTATAATTTGAAAGAAAGAAAAAAGAAAGAAAGAAAAGTTTATTATATATTTGTTTTTTATAAAAGTGCATTTCACCTGCGTAGGGGTTTCTGCAGGATTAAAACATAAATAAAGCAAGGTTAATTTAATTAATTAATGCTATTTCGACTCGTGAAAGCAAATAATCAATTGAAAAAATCAAATAATCTTTCACATATCTGTCTCTTAAAATAAACACAAAATAAAGCAAAAATTATGATCCTTGTTTGTATTTCCAGAGTTGTACCAACAAGTAAGGATGGAAAGACAAAATCATTTGATAAGGACGCAAGTGGATGTACAAGATCTGAAGCTATCAATGTTTTATTCCTACAAAAGGCAAAAGATGCACTAAGGTAAAAAATTAAAAAAATGAGTATAATAAAATAATACCAATATGATTTACCCGACCATTCTTTGTTAGTGTTGAAAATTCGAATTACTATTTGCAATTGCTCTGTTATTACTGGGTTCTGCAGGTACTCAAACAGTAAAACGGGACCCTATTACTTAGACTTCGCTGCCCTTCTGTCTGTCCATCCGTTTGTTAACAGGCTGTATATCAATGTGATAGTAGTATTTTTAAAATTTTCAGAGATGGGCATATTTTCGTTGCCGCTATAATAACGAGAACTTTTAGCAATTATTCTATTCTCTATATTTGATAGGTAAGAATAGTGTTTGAATTATTTTTGCAAATTGTGTATATTTGGTGACGAAAAGAGTTCAATATTATATTTCTTTTTCTTCCTGCAAGTTAGAAGAAGTGAAGTCCTGTATCCCCATACTGGGGGTATGGGGCGGATGATATACACCTGTTTCAATAACCGATTTTCTTTATGGACAAACAGGTGATCAGCTTTTTGTGGCCTGCCAGACCGGGATACATTTTTGTGAGTCCGCACCCTTAGTCAGACCCGGGAACACGGGAGAACCCCTCGATTATACGCTCACGCATTAGCCACTGTACTAGACATACACTTTGTACATATCTACCAATAAAGCTTGTGAGTGAACTGGAACGAATGAACACTATTCTTTTTTTTTATTTAATAGGATATATGCTGAAGTTATCCACGTAAAGTCCGAATTCAACGGTTTAGTTGAAGGTGAAAACGGACCTAGGTATGGTTTTTACCGGGATCAAAATAAGGTTGAGGCGTTTTTGAAAACCTTTTACGCAGAAGCCAATGTGCCTCCCCAAGCTGTCGAATACGTGGAAGCAGTTGGTTCTGGTGAGACTTTTTACCCATTATTTTTCTTTTTTTTTAGAAAAATATTTTCTACTTAGTAGCATGCTTAGGTCTTATTTCCTGCGTTATTTGCTTTCAATTAAGGTCGTAATGCATTTCTATGAGACCTTAAATTGAAGGATAGGGTTAGTAATTGCCCATACATTTTCACTTTTTTATCACTTCAGTTATGTCTCTGTTATTATTACTGAAAATTTTAATCCATCTTCAGCACTTGCAGAAGATGGAGAAGGAACCTTTTTGACCCAAATAAACTATAGGATCATTGCGGTTACCTATTTACTCTCAAAAATGATGGAATCCATCATCAACTGCCTAGAGTATCACAATTTTTTTTTGTGAACACCATTGCCGTTTCCGTTGGAGTTTTTCTATTGGTGATCTAGTTTATCTGTCTCATAAATGGGCATCTGCAATTGAGAGCAAAGAGGAAGCCATGGCAGTCAGTTTAGATATAGTTTTTGAGCCGGTACGAGAGGCTGTTTTCTAAGTTGCTTTTATACATGTTTCTTGCATCGTCGACCTGACTGAGCTAATCGATAGGCTCAGCATACTGATTTTGAGGCTGTGCGTATGTTATCGCGTTTACTGCTCTGTTTTTCAGTTTTTCAAACTTTAAAATTTTATGTGTACTTGAACAAATCTAAAAAAACTATAAATCAGGTGTAAATAACACGACTTTCTATTTACAGATATTCCATAACATTTAAACATCTGCTGAATTTTAATAAAACATTTATTCTTTATTATGTTATTATTTATAAGATTAATAAAATATATTTTTACTTTCCAATAGCTACACCAGAAACAGATAAAGCAGAATTAGAGACTATTGATAAAGTGTTTTGTGAAAATCGAGACGATCCCCTATTTGTTGGAAGCGTGATGTCTAACATTGGTTATGGAGAGGCAGCCTCTGGAGTGTCTGCTATAACTAAAGTACGTGATGAGCAATTGATTTTTAGTTTATATATATAAAAGTCTGTCTCCCAAATACAACCACAGTGCATGCTTATATGGGAATCATGATTATAATATTAGTGTAGATAGAAATTAATCTAGCCTAAATACGAGGTAATTGGTGTATATCGCTGACGAGGTCATTGTCAGTATTTTAGCGTTTTGTTATTACGGTTTCCTTGGAATATTTGATTACCAAAAATCTATTCGTAAACAATTGTCCGCGAACACACATTAAAAATATACACGATCGAATTAAATAACTATCGCCTTTTTTGAAGTCGTATCTCTTATTATGCGAAAATTATTAAGTGTGTATTTGTTACTTTTTCACGCAAAGCTACTGAACCGATTGCAATGAAATTCGGTACGTAGACAGTTGGATAAGTGGAATAACATATAGGCAACTTTTATTCCGATATTCCTACGGGGACCTATGCGGGTGAAACCCCGGGGGCGCAGCTAGTTAACAATATCTTTTATTTCAGGTACTTTTGGGTTATGAGAATGGTAAACTTGCAGCTAATCTAAACTGTGAGAATCCAAGAAATGACGTTGATGCATTGCGCAATGGAAAAATTCGCATTGTAACTGAGCACCAGTCCTTTGGAAGTGGTTATGTCGCTGTCAATGGACTCTCAGTTACTGGTGTTAATACTCATGTATTGTTACGTGGCCTCAATAAACCAAAGGTAAAGTTTTGTTTTTCTCTTGAAATAATTTATTATTTATTATACCTACTATACTATATGTGTGACAAAAGTTGCATTGGGTTTATCGATCACAAAAAAAAATTAATGTATTCATCATTCAATCATTCATGTTAACAATATTAAGTCAAGTCACTTATATCTTACCTTGATGATTTACAGTATATTTAATTTGTTATTTTGGTAATAGGATTTAAATCGTTACAAGAGCAAAATCCCTCATCTGGTAACGATATCGGGCAGACAACAATCTGGTGTTGAAAAAATATTAGAGGACTTGAAGAGCCGCCCGATCGATCCAGAAGAACTTGCCCTTTTTCATAACATTCACCAAACTAGAATCAGCGGGCATTTAGGAAGAGGATTCATAATATTAGGTTGGTTTATACGAAAAATATGTTTTTTTTTGTACTTGCAGTTTAATTTTTATAATCATATAAAAATAATGCTTCACACTCAAAATGTAGTTTCTAATTTAAGTGATTAAAGTAAATAACTAGGTTAAAATTATGCAACGATGTATATAAATAATTTCGTAGTACATATTACATAAGTGTCAATTGAAATGAACATTACAATAAAACGCGAATTCTTATTGCCACACATGTACAGTTCATTTGATCATCGCACAATTTATGTATTGCAGATACTGGTAAAAACAATGAAACAGTAAGCCTTTGCCAAAAAAGTGATTACTTCGATGACGCGGTTCGCCCGCTGTGGTTCGTGTATAGCGGGATGGGCTCGCAGTGGGCCGGGATGGGCACGGACCTTATGCGCATACCAGTTTTTGCAAAGGCTATAGAACGGTACTTTTTAATTTACGTAATTAATGTAACCTTGTAATGTTAATCTTCTTTTGTTCCAAATTGTATTTTGTTCGTGCATGTGTTTAATTTTAACCATCGATTAAAAATATTTAGCCATAAAAACAGTTGGACTGTAGATCTATTTATTTACGAGAATATTTTTTACAGCTGTCAAAAAGTGCTTGAGCAGAAGGGCTTGGATTTAATTAATATAATCACTTCACAAGACAAGAAAATGTTTGACAATATCTTACATTCGTTTGTTGGAATTGCTGCAATACAAATTGGACTCACTGATGTACTTAAAGCATTGGGAATTGTACCTGACAAGATTATTGGTATACGAATTATTCATTTTTGCTTTTGAGTAATGGTTAATTGCTGTATCTCGATTATTAATAGTTGTTTTATAAAAACATTTAGTACCAAAACACAATACGTGTTTTTAAAATGCAGGTCACAGTGTTGGTGAGCTAGGATGCGCGTACGCAGATGGCTGCCTCACAGCGGAAGAGATGATCCTCTCCGCGTATAGTCGCGGGCTCGTGTCTGTGCAGACTCCGTTTATACGAGGTTCTATGGCTGCAGTAGGAATTGGTTATCAGCAGGTATGATATAAGTATCATTACAAGTATTAATAATAATAATTACGAGAAATAATATACTTTTCTAAGTTGAAAAAAGGAAAAGGTAATATCAAACTTCACTACTCATAAAGCAGTGGACCGCCGAATAAATTCCCCTATCTTCCGTCAAATCGCTTATAGAAGCTAAACAATATCCACCATTGTTTAGAAATTTCTAGATTTACTCCACGGCACAAATTACACAATTTTAAGCAACCGTAAAATAAATAATATATCACTTCAGGTAGTGACTATCGTGTCTATACTTTAACGTGTATTTTAATAAAATGCTGCATCATTAATACATTTATTTTAGATCTGCAAAATGTGTCCACCTGAAATCGAAGTGGCGTGTCACAACAGTTCCGAGTCGTCTACTATTTCAGGGCCAGCAGATATTATGAAGGAGTTTGTTGAAAGCCTGACCGCTAAGGGCATATTTGCTCGGGAAGTCCCGTGTTCCAATATTGCGTATCACTCTAGATATATTGCTGATGCAGGTAATAACGATATTATGTATATCAATGATAACTCAAAGCAAATAATATATTTACATGTTTACATATCTGCGAATAGAAAACTAGTAGGATATTTTTTCAATTTTATACATTTCTATAAGAAAAAATTGTTTTATTTAGGACCTAGCCTTTTGCATTACTTGAATGAAGTTATAAAGACGCCACGACTGCGCACCGAACGCTGGGTATCAACATCCATTCCTGAAGAACGATGGGGCGAGCAACTAGCCAAGTACTCCTCAGCAGAATATCACACCAATAATTTACTTGTAAGTTTCCTCACCGATTTACCTAGAGACCTTTTTATTTTCATTTGTTTATACTTCATTATAGACACTAGATTGAAGTGCGACAAAAAAAGAAAGGATACGTGATTTTTGTGTACAATTGTTGGTCTTATGGCTATAAGACGATATGACTATATAATGACGTTGTGTATTAAAGTTTTTTTATGGTAGAGTGGATAATTGAGCTGGAGATAGGCTTAATGTTAAGCAATCAAAAAATTTTGTATGTGGTAGTCGAGCACGCTTCGGCACGAATTGGGCCAGCTCGCACCGGGGAAGTACCACACCCCCACAGAAGACCGGCGTCAAAATAGCATTCTGCTGTGTTTCGTTCGGTGAGTGGGGGAGCCGGAGGCCCATATCCTTTTCCTTACCCTTCCCAGTCCTTTCCTTTATTCCGCTCGACAATCCGGTCTTATTCCCTTCCCAGTTTATAGTCGGCAATCCATTTGTAGAGGCGTAAGGTCTGCAACAAGGAACTTATGCCTCTCCAAATGTTCATGGGCGGTGGTACGCTTACCATCAGGCGTCCCACCGGCTCCATTGCGGACTGTGACATAAAAAAAAAATATAATTACCGTTCATGAACATTTGCATAGGTAGGCCCTCGGAAAATGAGTTGCCTGCTTATTAAGGGAAAAAGAGATAAGGAAAGGGTTGACGACGAAAAAACAAAGAAAAAGGACTGGGAAGAGGATACGGACCCCTGGTTCGGCCGTTCATTTGTATGCTACTGTTTCTCGCCAATTTTTTATGGGGATGTATTAATTCGTGACGAAGCGTGCTCAACACCCGCATATCTTTGTGTCTTTATCCTTTATAGTTATAAAAAACAAACAATTAAATTACTATAAAATGTAGTACATAAAGTAAATTTTCTTTTCCAGAATCCAGTTCTATTCGAGGAGTCATCTCAACACATACCAAAAAATGCAGTGCTTGTAGAAGTAGCACCACATGGTCTCCTACAAGCAATTCTGAAACGTTCCTTACCTAACTGTACAAATATTCCACTCACTCGCCGTGGTCATGCGGACAATGCCAAACATTTATTGGAAGCTGTTGGAAAGTAAGTTAAGAAACTTTAGTTGAAATCAATAAAATATCAAAGTATTTTTTTTTTATCTTACGCCACATTGTAAATTATTCATTATTAAATTTTTACTTATTATGTCTATTTTATTCGTATTTTTTTAGTTTGTACATGGAAGGATACAACCCAAAAGTACACGCTCTGTACCCAAAAGTAGAATTCCCCGTATCCACTGGAACACCGATGCTCGGACATTTGGTGGAATGGGCGCATGCGGAAAAATGGTAAAACGAGTAAATTAAATAAATATGTATAATGGAAATCTGGTATGATGTTAACGGAAATCTAAATTCAAAGCATCTCCTTTGATTATCATATCTTTTGTAAGTTTAACCAATCAAAAACATATGCAAAAAAAGAGCTCTCATGATGGACTCTTGCTATAAAAAGTATTGAAATTGAATAACAATCAAGTCGGTTAATTTTGTATCTATCTATGAATGATTTCCGTGACTACAGATAACCCACTTCCAAAGTTATCGATATTTATTGGTATTCCATATCTTTCTAACCCTTTAACATGTTTATCTTTTTACAAAATAATTTTATTGATTTCATTGCAAATTAATTCCGCTACATTAAATATTTTGATTATAGGAATCTACCTATGTACGTATCAGCATACAAAAAGATGGCAGCGTCCTGCAATTTTGTTCTATCCATTCATGATGATGAACACAGCTATTTACGTGGACACATTATCAAAGGTAAGGCACAATCCATTCGGCCTAATGTAAAACGACACGACGGCGATAATGTGTGTGAAATAAATGTTATTTCCAGATACCGCATTAATATTTCTAAAGGTGCAAATTCTGTAAATGTTGATAATGTAAATAATAGTGCTCTTTTAGGCATATCTACTTCTATATATTATATCTACTTCTACTTCTAATGTTAGGCAGATTTACCAAACTGTCAAACTGTTGAATTTATCCTCCTGGAGATAAAAAGTTGGCAAGAGATATTTTAAATGTGGAGGAATGATACTAGGGTACGTAGCCGAACGTATGCAGTTTGAAAAATAAGGTAGCTCACCTATGTAATTACAGCTAGATTTGGTTTATTTTAGCTATATTTATATTTATTATTTAAGTTTTAAAAACTAAAAAAGCATTCTCTAATGACTGAATTGAATAAACTGTCTCACTTGCTCATATAGAGAGTATACGTTAGTAAAATAGGATAAACCCATGGAATATTGTACAGTTACTGACCCCAAAATAAACGAAAAGATTACAAAACTTGAATTTAAACTATCTTTTTTTTGAGTGAATGAAAATCCTATGAGTTCAAGACTTAATAAAAGATCTGTATTATCATATGTTGAATAATCAATTGTAGAATGTTTTAAAAGAATTCAATGAGTATTTGCGTCACGTTTACTTTACTTTACAATACGGTCTATTACTTTACAATACAATACAGTCTAGCTCAAAAATTTAAATCTTTCAAGAGAACGGGTTCTAGTAAATTAAGATTACATTGTCATCAGGTAAAAACTACTATCCCTTCTCTGCTGCCCTGGTAGCAGTGTGGGACACTCTAGCGATGAGTTTGGGGATGAAGAAGAAGAGTATATCGGTTCAGTTTCAAGACGTGCAGTTTCTGGCCCAGCCTTTGTTACACAACAGAAGACAGCTGCGCCTAAGTGTAGCACTACACAAAGGCACTGGAAAGTTTGAAGTAAATTAATTGTAATTTATGTATTGAATTGAATTTGAAAATAATATAGACTCAACCTGAATTATTGGTAGTCTAAAACATACACATGTATAAATTTACATAAAAATAAAAAAAAAACAAATATGAGTTCCAATTTTTAAAAAATTAACTAATGTCTCACAGAACTCTTTCATTTCAATTATAACAGAATGAATACGAGTTCATATTTATTTTATGCATTGTTCACGATAAAAATACTAACATGGGTGATTTTAGTAATAAAAAATAATGTTTACAGGTTACTAACGAAATAATTGCCGTTGCTACTGGGACTATCCAAATGATTGAAAAGGGCGATAACTATCGACTGTTCAAGCTTCCAATTGAACACAAAGAACCACCATCTCTCCAAAGTGAAGATATCTATAAATTACTTTATACCCGCGATTATCACTACAGGTAAATAAGTATAGCCACAGGTAACATAATACTATACTAGGTATACCCTTACACTCGATAACAAAAACAAAATGAAAAGTAACAGAGATGACGCCAGTAGAAGTAGTTTCTGTGGTTCCAAAGTGAATTTACAATGTGAAATAAATTGAACTGAAATTAAATTTGTCTTAACCGTTATCTCTTTTTTAATGTTGAAGCGGGAAACTGAGCTGGTGATTCGCTTGATGGTAAGCGATCACCGGCTCAGTTTCCGTGATGATATTTTTTTTTTAATCACCGCCCATGAATACTCACAGAAGTAGTTAGTGCCTTTGCGAATGCGCTTCCCGCTTTTATGGGTTAACTTTTAACGGATAAGGAAAATACTAACGACGGGAAACAAGGAATAGACTGGGAAGAGTGTGGAAAAGGAAACGTTCATCGCTGATCCTACGAAATAGAGTTGCATGCTATTATTTAACTCCGGTTTTCTGTGGGGGTGTGGTACTTACTCGATGCGAGCTGGCTCAATTTTTGCCGAAGCATGCTCGACTCCCACATTAACTATATTATCTGCTTAATAGCCTTATGTTATTAATTTAAAAATATATTTCCTCATTAGCACCACAAAATTACATTCACTTCGATATCAATACTTTTTTAATTCTATGTTGCAGTTTGGAATATTAAATTTAGGTGACTGTGTGATTTTTCAACCGACGTCCCAAAAACGGAGCAGGTTCTCAATTTCATTCTTTTTTTTGTTGTCAAATGACTGAGACTAAAAGTCATATATATATATATATATATATATATATATATATATATATATATATATATATATACATATATACTATTTAGATTATTACATATGGCGCTCTCCGCCAGGGACGTCGGTGATCTTTCTAAGTTATCGTTTATGTAGCATACTTAATTAACTTCGACTGCATCGTTAAGGTCGCTTTCTTATTTTGCTAAATATAACACAATACACAATTTAGCTATGTTATATTCTATTCCGTATTCTGGTTGAAATTAAAAGGATAATTAACAATAATATTGCTTTAATTTCAGGGATGATTTCCGAAGCATTAATGCGGTGAACGACTCATTAACTGAAGCTTCGCTTTACTGGAGAAACAATTGGGTGACCTTGATTGATGGCATGATACAATTAAATGTATTACGAGAATCAAGTACAACTGTGTCTCAACTAGACTCCATGAGAAAGATGAATATTAATATTGACATACATAGGATGCATACAGACAACAAAGTTCTAACAGCTAATGTTCTTGATCTTTATGAATGTACTAGGTACAATACGATTCTAACACTCTTTTATGCTTTTTGTATATAGGACTATTTTTATGTCCTTCAATAGTAACGTCCAAATACTAATCTATAGATTTTTTTACAGATGTGGTGGAGTCCTTATAGAAAATCTAAATTTTAAATCTTTGCCTTTGAATAAATCAGAAAGTGTTTCCATCAAACATTTGAAATTTGTACCACATGTTACAAACAATCAGTTAAATGTAAGTGTTAATTAGCCTAAACAACTATTTTAACGTATTTAAATACTTTTTTAATACTACTTGATATTTTCAGGAAACCTCTGCACTATGTGTACTCCTCCAAATAATTTCAGAAAATGTGCAGAAAAACGAAATTAATGCGATTAAAATGTTAAACAATTCTTCTTACGGTGGAACATTTAACTTGCTTAATGAATTCTTACACAAAAGAACTGGTATTACTGTTAATCTTGTTGAAGACGAACATACAAATTCAATTAAAGAAGAAAGTCTTTTGCATAACGTCGACGTTATTTTTGTCAACGACTTATCTAATAATGAAAAGGTATAGAGTAAGGAATGAAAAGGATTTTTGTTAATTAATTATTCATACTTTAATATTTTAACTCGATACATAACACTTATATTTACAGGTATGTGAAGAACTTTATAAAGTTCTCCCTTCAAATACATTTATCATTAATAAAGAATATTGCACTGAATCTAAAATACGACCGTCTTCATTGTACAGTGTTATTTGTGAACATGAAATTGATAATAAGAAAATACAATTAATCAGATGGCATCCAAAAAATACCGCATCAGGAATGAGTGCTATTACTCTCAGAACTGAATCCGATTTATTACATCTGAAATCCCTACTGGTTTCTTTGCCTTTAAATCATAGAATTCTGGTGTTTGCAAGAGATCCAGCAATGCCTTGTTTACTAAGTATGGTAAACCAATGGCGAGCGCAGGGGCGCATCATGAATTTATGTATAATAAACAATGAATTAGATGAAGATCAGTTCATAGAAGATTTACCTGAATCTGACTTGGCCATTAATGTGTGGGATCACGTAAGTATACTTCAAAGTTATTATATAGTTTTCATTAATAAATTAATTTCACATTTTCGTTTTATTAGTAGATATTAGAGGAAACAAAAATCTTTTCTCATCATCATCAGTCCATATATGTTCCCACTGCTGGGACACAGGCCAGGGTTCAGGCCATAATCCACCACTGGCCCAGTGCGGGCTGGCAGATGTCAGGTGTCGTCGAACTTTTTGGTTCTCGGACATGCCGGTTTCCTTACGATGTTTTTCCTTCACCGTTGTAAGCAGTGGTGATGTTATCTACATTCGCAAATAAATTGACAAATCTATTTATTTCCTGCACGCTCGCCTGGTCTCGAAACCCGACTTATCGATTTTGAAGTCCGAGGTTCTCACCACTGAGCCACCACTGCTTTTTTTTTGCTTTAAACCTTTGTCTAATGATACAAAATAATAAACCGGCCAATTGTGAGTCATGCACCGAGGACTCCGTACAAATCTAATTATTATACGATGTAACTAAAAATTATGCATTTCGCAATTTTCCTTCATCCATGCTATAAGACGGTGCTCCTTATCTAATTTTAAAATTCGGAGTTCACGAGACGTATACTGTAGGTCTAGATTCCCTACCCAGTATCGAACATTATCAGCAATATATACGAGTATAATGGCTGTGAATATTTTCATTCCGTTTTCAGTAACGCAAAATTACATTGCACCGGTCAAGTACGTATTGACCTCCCAAAAAATCGTATATCAGTTTTGTTATATGTACCTATGTACTTTGTTTTGTTGCAGTAGATCTTTAGTATGGTTATTATTTATTTATTTAAATCTCTCAATGTAGGAACTCATCGGAGTTAGACTCGCGTGTGGTCCACTCGCGTGTTAATTTCATAAATAGAAAAACACTTCCGCTTCAGAATTACTAGGAGCTAATTATTATTTATTGTATTCTAGGGCATTTGGGGGGGCAAGTACGTCGTTCCAGGAAATAAAACGTCACACACGGGCCAGTGCGCTATGCTACAAAGCTTAAAAATTGGAGATATTGAGTCACTGAGGTGGTTTGAAGTACCTAAAGTTTCTAACTCTGGAATAAATGTTCAGGTAAGAGAAAGTCAAACATTCAACAACATGTATACGTTGGTAAAAATTCGTTATTCATTAGAGCCCCCTTTTTCCCTATTTTCAACTAAACTTTGTTCAAACCTGATTTAACTGTATAATATTGATAAATAAAAATGAAAGCAAATGTAAATACAAAATACAAGGTTTAAAAATTTATTTATTTATTTATTGTTGAGTAATTTTGAAAGAATAGAAAAAAAATGATCACAAGGCACGATTCGAATCCGCGTTTTTTGCCAAACCATAGCAACGCCTTAGCCTCTCCGCCACCCGTGATCGAATTTCTTCTACTTTTTCGGTTTTATGTGCGTAAGGAGCACCCCACGCCATCTATTGAGATGATTAAGAACCATCACAACCAATACGAAACATTATTTCAATGATTACAATATTGTATCGATGGAACGCGGCCTTTGTGAAATATAATTTTTACTTTTATAGCAATGAAATACTATATAAATGAGAAATTTTGAACGAATAGAAAAAAATTCATCAAGAGGCGGGATTCGAACCCGCGTTTTGTCATTTCAATACTATAAAACAAAAAAATAAATTTTACAGTATTGTTGTCGAAACAAATAGATACATGTAGATTTTTATTGCTACTGGCATTATAAAATTGTTTCTAACAAGACTAGTTTATAGTTAAAACTAGTTCCAACAAGGAAAAACGCGTTATAATGAAATAATGGGTTTTAACGGTAACAAAACTATTATCCACACAGATTATTAAAGCTTTCGTATTCTAACATTGTAATTACAAAATAATTTCCTAGGTTCATTACGCTGGAATTAATGATCAAGATGTTAAGAGGGCTTTTGGTCTAATTCCATTTGGTGAACACCCTACGAACAGTTTTTATGGAATGGATTACAGTGGAGTGACACAAAAGTATGTAAAAAATGAAGGTAGTATAATACTAGTTTTTCGTCCGCCTCGCATACGTAATGAGGAGAAAAATTGACAGTCTCGTGCTTGCCCCACGTAGTTTCGTCCCCATGGCATTTCATATTATGTTTCTCCTACTAAGGAGAAACAAACAGATACATCGTGTATGAGAACTACCTCATACACGATATCTGTACCAACTTTTATCAATGACACGTTAAGGCGTGAAGAAGAGACAGGCCGAGTAACTTTCGCATTAATAATATTTGTTGGGATGTCAATAATAATAAAGGGAAGTTTAAAAAAGACTATTGACTTAAATTATTCTATAGGTTTTAAATATCGAATAAATCTACTTTCATTGCAGTGGTACAAAAGTTATGGGCTTGATCAAGGGCGGTTCAGTAAGCAGTCAAATTAAAGCTAATCCAAACCTCTTGTGGCCAGTGCCAGAACATTGGACTCTCGAAGATGCAGCAACTGTACCTTTGGCATACTGCATGGCATTTTATGCTTTGGTAAGTTGTATGTATGTTGCGGTAACAAACTCTTTATTTTTCATTGTAATTACTTAATTAGAATTACGTTTAAAATACATAACTCAGCCTAATAATATTCATCTGATTTTTTTGGTAGAGGTCACTTTCCCACATGATGAGAAACTTCTAAAGGCCGAATCAGATAAACGGTTCTAATATCTGAACTTGATGCACGAGGTTGTCGAAGTGTGGGACGGTGTTTTCACGAAAATTCCCATAGTTGTGTCCACCAATGGGCTTGTTCATAGTTCATTAAAATATTATTGATGGGGTTGTATTTACGAGCCAAGCCCTTTGCGATGGGCGCCAGACTGTAGTTTCCTCATGGCGATGGGCGCAGGACGATGCACTATATATGCTAGTTTCCTTTTCCTGACTTGATTTTTTCTTATCTTTTACCCCTTAAAAGCGGGTAGCGCATTTGCAGAGGAATGCCAATGCTCATAGGCTTTTGTGATCGCTTTCCATCAGGCGAACCACAAGCTTAGTTGCCTGCTATGAGATAAAAAGAATACTTATAACAAATTCTTGAAATTATATAAGAAGATAATTGAGAAATCTTAATGCACTAATAACATATTTGAATGATTTGATTACAGAATACTCAAGGAACATTCTCACCTGGTATTAAGGTTTTAATTCACTGTGGTACCGGTGCTTTAGGGCAAGCTGCTATATCCATATGTTTAGCCTACAATTGTGAGGTATATACGACCGTAAGCGATTGCAGCAAGAAACACTTCCTCAAAAAGCTGTTTCCAAAGTTAAAAGGTACTTGTTGAAATCGTGGATACTTACTTTTATGATATATATTTTAAGCGTTATCATATTGTGTTTGATAGTTTTTTTAATCATTTGTAATACAAGGAGAGAGAACTTTACAATCATTTGTAAAGATTCGTAATGATGATAGATATTAAAATATATCTATCATCATTACGAATTCTAGACGTAAAGTTCTTCGTAAATATCCAGATGAGAAATTAAGATTTCATAAGGTACTATTTCATATCTAAAATAATCTGTTCTGAAAATAGCTTTGTAACGATTTGCAGAAGAAAATATCGGAAATTCGAGAGATATTACTTTTGGAGATATGGTCCTATCAAATACCAAAGGCCTGGGTTGCCATATAGTTCTCGGTGGCTTAAAGGGTGAACTCAAAAATGTAAATATACTTTTAATGTTTTAACCAATTATTATTGTGTATTAGATCATTATTTACAGTGAAATTGATAATGTTTAATAGCTATTTGATATTAAAGTTGCACTCTAATAAAATAGTCTAGTTAAGAGTCCCTACTTGAATTTGTTTAAATTTTACCATTTTTACAATTATTAATTTCAATTTCACAAACGCATGTGTAAAGGAACCTCACAATAACCCCGTATCTCCCATAATTATTGATTATATTACATACCATTAATGTTTTTTCATTATTTTTTAGGTAAGTTGGAAATGCGGTGGACCATATGGTGTAATGGTGGATACCAGTTTAATAAGCAATCATGAGGACTACAATTTCGGAATGAGTTACCTAACAGATGAAAGATCGTTTAAAATGATCAACTTTTCATCACTATTTGATAGTGGAAATGAACAAGAAATGAAAGTATGTATGCATTATGTACAATGAAAAAAAAAAATCTGTAATTTAATAATAGTTGTTAATAAATTTTCTCAATAAATAGTTACAAAATTTATACAATAATGGTTAACGAAATTTTTAATTACAATTTTTTTAAAAGACGATTTGAAAATATTTATTTTACGAATATTTTACAGACTCATTATATAAATGTTTCAGAAACTTCAAATGCAACTAGCTGAAGGTATAGCTCGGGGCTATGTGCGTCCTCTAACTCGTGTGGTGTACACTCCTGACGATGTATCGAAAGCATTTAATTTGGTCGCGACAAGCAGACACCGTGGTCGAGTCCTCATTGATATCCAAAAAGAAATTTGTATAGAAGTACCAAGGTATGTAATGGTCCAAAAAGAGTCCACATAGTTAAATAGTTATAATATACTTTGTCAATGTTATTAATGTTACGTTAATTAATTTATGTTCTGGAAGTTGTCTCCTTTATTAAAATTAATTACAATTTAGACTCTTATAACTCCATAATTCTTTTTTCTTTAAACATATATGTATAATGTCTATGTATATAAACAAGTTTAAGTTTCAATTAATACTATTATGTATGTCTAATTTGAGGAAGTTTGACTCAATTCTCGAAACATTTTTATTGCAACTGTTTATTTACGCTTTTGTTACAGATTAAATTGCTCTCCAAATAATGCTCACATAGTACTATCGGATAGTGACGTACTAGCAATGCAACTTGTTGACCGACTAGTCGACCGTGGAATTCGTAATTTGAGCGTCATTTGCGAGGGTCGATCTGAAAGCTTACTATATAAAATAAGGTGAGGTATAATAATGTTCGGTTTATAGAACATTTTTGGTGTGACTTTGTTTTTTAGTATGGTTGCTTTAATAGAACTGTTGTTGTTTATTAATAGACTCATCTCTGTTGTATAAAGATATTAGTTTTAAGTCGTTATACATTATATTTATTTTGATATATACTATTATGTTAGAAAATACTTTTCTCTAATCAGATTATGGCGGAAGGCTGGAATTGAGGTGAAATTACAAGAATTCGACGATATTTGGCACAAAAATAGAATTTTTACTGTTCTGCAAGACTACAAAGAGAATAACGTAGAAGGAATATATGTTATCTTTACGAACGATAGCAAAATTGACAGAGTAAACAAATTTTTGGAAGATTTGGATTCAAAAACGAGAGATTTATGTCCTCAAATAAGGTATTTATGTCCTCAATTATATCTTCACTTCTAATATTCTAGACAAGTTATCAGAATGATGTTGGAAAATATTTTAAATTATTTGTTGCAAAAAGCCTACATTCCTCATATTTTTTCAGGTATTTTGCCATAATAAGCAGCAATAATATGATAGGTGAACGGGTAGCATTATTAAGGGAAAAACATGGTAAACCGGCTACTCTCATTAGACTTCCGTCGCTGCTTAAGGTACCTACTAAACTTGAGTTTCTAACATAATAATATAGTATATAAACGACTCCAGCATTTTAATTATTTCTTATGGTAGCCTCTGCATATTTATATTGGATATGGCTATTGGGTTGTATAAAAATCCTGAAATATTCATTTTAATAATGGTTAATATAAAGTACCGTATAGATACATATTAATAATTAATCAAATGTAAATAAAAATCTCCTATTAAATAAATTTCTTAATAAGCAGAATGGACATGAACAACAACAAATGCCAATTAGAAGCGCTATTGATGCAGTCGAAGAAGCATTGCTTTCTCAGGAAGCAGTAAGTGAAACACAACTTTTGCCAGTCAGTAACAAATCTTTGATTGGTGAAATTACTAAATGGGCTGGTAAGTTATGTTAATAATGATATAATAATATTATATCATAGTAATTTATATTACTAATAAAATTAAACGATAAATATGCCTTATTTAACCCGGAGATCCAGAGTTACTGTCTTTGCCATGACAATATATTTCCAATTTTCTTATTAAAAAAAACTTAAAAACCTCTTTCCAGGAATAAAACTTCCAACAGTAGGAGATGAGAATTTAACATTGACGGATTTGGGCATGGATCTAGCCCGAGCGCAGGGCGTGCAAGCCGGTTTTAAAAACGAGTATAATATATCCTTCCTTGAAGATGAAATATCAAAACTAACCATAGAGAGGTAATTTGTCTTTTACTTATACAATTTACAAATATTTAAGTGAGAAATGTATTAAAAGGACCCAACAATAGCACAACTAGAATTACTTATTTTAAACTAAAATATTGTTTATTGTTATAGAATTCGAAAAATAGAAAAGCTGCTACTTGAATCAGAGTTTAAAGATGCTACGGATTTGGAAACGTTTTATTCTTACATTGATCCAGATGAACTTCTTGCAACAACTGAAATGGCATTCTTGCCCACATTGACCAACAACATGTCCATGGTATTTTTTGTTTTCATTTAATAATGAGTTTTATTTATCTTTGAAATAACAGGTGCATCATTGTCTCCACCGACAAGATGTAGGCCCGATGGTGTCCTATGCTCAATGAATGTAATAGTCGTGCATATGCTGATTTCGTAATAATACACCCGTTTCCTTTTCCTCGCCTGTCCCAGTCCATTCCTTCTTTCCAATCGTCAATCCTTTTCTTTTCCCTTAACCCTTGAATGCGGGTACCGCATCTATCAGAGGCTCTACCTCTGCTAATCTTCATGTGCCGTGGTGATCGCTTACCATCAGGCGAACCACCAGCTCAGTTGCTCACTATGAAATAAAATAAAAAAAAAAACGGATTTTATGCTCTATATAATATACAAGTGAATTCCTGTTTCATTTGGTCATGGGATCACGCGGCTAACTGCTGGATTGATATCATAATTCACTTTTTAATGTTAGTTATTGTCAAGAGAAGGATCATTTGAAAGAAAAAAAAATTTATTCATGCTTTATTGTTTTGAAATAATTACAAATTGAGACTTTACCTAGGTAACATTATCACAAATGGCGGCCTTATCGCTAATTTGCGATTTCTTCCAGACAAACAAAAAAAAACTTTACAGCTGTATATACGTTTCATAGTTCTCACGTAGACGAGACAGCGTCTGTCGTTTCAGTAGTCATATGTATTTTCTACTCGTAATATTATATCCATCAAATGCCCAGTAAGTACATTACATTTATTTAATTAAAACGGTAAAAATATAATTTTAGCAAGACCATGAGTTCGACTCAAGTCAAAAGTTCCTGTGTATTATTCCCGGGGTGGAAGGACATTACAAGCGCTTCTCCGAAATGTGTGAGAGACTAAAACTGTCAGCACTGGTTCTACAACCGAGTCAGGCAATGGCTAGAAACAAAACATTGCAAGAAGTTGCTCAAATTTTGGCAAAGGTATTAAATCATTATATTATGTGATATATTACTAATAGTACACTTTATAATGAGGAAATAAAATAAAAATGATAACTATATCACATATGAAACTACTTAATAGCTATTGAGATTTGAAAATGTCGCTTATAATACCACTTAATTTTTATTAAATTAAAAAAATATGCTTACTTTTCATCTTTAGAAGCGTCATCTTTATCGAATAGCGCAGACTATTTTTGTCTTTGGTCAAACCGGGCGGAGCGTGAGCAAACAATTAGTCTAATATATCATGTATAATATGTCGATCTAGTTACATGTTAAAACTTCAGAACACCTGAACAGATTTAAAGATGTTTGTATTGTTGAATTTGTTTCCACTAAAATAAGGATATTCTATACTAATATTATGAAGCTGAAGAGTTCGTTTGTTTGTTTATTTGAACGCACTAATCTCAAATACAGCTGGTTCGATTTGAAAAATTATTTCAGTGTTAGATAGCCTATTTATTGAGTAAGCCTATAGGCTATATATGTATCACAGGCGAAGCCGGGACGGACTGCTAGTTATCAATAATCGTTACAATTTTAGCTGCTAGTTATGGAGAAAAAAATCGCTACAAAATGTATTGTTCGTTTGTTCTAGACTCTACTAAAACAGACTGAACTTAAAGATAACTTCTATCTACTGGGTTACGAGTCGGGAGCCATCGTTGCTTTAGAAATGGCAGCCATTCTGGAGGAACATGGTAAGAGAAGAATACTCTTTATAATTTTTGACCTATCTTCAAATTAAAACATTTTTTTTTCGTTATAATAGGCAGTTTCAATCTATTTGTGCAAAAATTAAAAAAAAAATAGACGTTCACTAATAACTTAGAATAAAAAACAGATAATAATCAAATGAACAGTGGCAATGTTTTTTTTATTATGAATGGTAAATAGAATGTTGATAGCATTACAGAGTGAACAATGTTATGGTATTTGGCGAAGGCACACCCACCGTCTAATTTATTAGTTCTATAATAATAATATATTTTGTTACTTGTTAAGGTCTGACGGGTAAAGTTTACTGCATTGGAGGTGCACCTGAAGAAATTCAAATGCAATTCGCCTCGAAACTACAAGAATTTAAAGACGAGACGTCACTTCAAAAAGCCGTGGGTAGACACATGGTGAAGCTTATGTTGGGTCAAAATAGTGCCTCACTAGATAAAGCCTTTGAGATGGCTCTTACTTGGGAGGACATACTGGACAGCTGTGTTCGTGATTTGAGAGGACGAGTCAACCATTCGGCCCAATATGCTAGAGAGCTCATAGAGACAGCTTATTTGCGTATATTACAAGTGAGAAATTATTCACCGAATCTAGAGAAACTACGATCACAACTTATTCTGATGAAACCTAATGACTGGATTGCTAAGTTCTCGAGTAAATCGTCCTTACAGGATTATTCTGCGCAACCAATAATTGAATATGAACTGAAGGCACCTTTAGCTTACGCGGTTCAAGATCTACTTTGTGCTGGAATAATAAATAGACATCTTGATGAAGATGTATTAGAAGCATTTGACAACAAGAATCTCTGTGACACTTACCTAATAAATGCGGATACTTTTATGACAACGGTCGATGGTTAATTAGTTCTATGTGGTAATATATGAACGTTAAATAAAAATTTGGTTTGGTATTGCTCAGTCTTAGTTTTATTTTCTTCATTTATTATAAAGAATTATAATCTATATTAAAAAGCTGAAGACTTTGTTTGTTTGGTTGAACGTGCTAATGTCAGGAAATACTGGTCCGAGTTGAAAAATTCTTTCACTATTAGATAGCCCATTTATTGAGAAAGCTATTGTCTATGTATCATCACGTTGACACAACGTACAACGTAATACGTACAAAGTAAATTCACTTTCACGTAGCCTCCACCCGCTACTTCGTTCACATGAAAATTGGATGAAATCAACTGAAAGATTTCAAGTAAATTAGGTTTAACTTAGATGTAAAGATATACATGTATATCATACTATATCTTCCCAAAATTTTATCGGGCAATCAAGCAATTTAAAGAGTTTTGGCTAGTGCAGTCAATATTTCAAACATCATTATCGCAATTTAGTCACAAACAGTCGTTGTGGTAGTCGTTGTAGCGTCTTCGTGGTGTTTCAAAATAAGATGTTCCATATCTCGATTATTATATGTCGTCCGAAAATGTCTATCAAACAGAACATGTTTTCCTACGACATAATTTTTATTTATGTTATGTTGTAGCTGGACTCTTGGAATTCCATATCAGGTGTTCCAGATCTTCAATTTTATGCTCTTAGAAGCTCTCTCGTGTTTAATTTTTGTTATAGCAATTTTTATATCTTTTATAATAGACCATTATAAGAGACCACCTAGTCTGTTGTGCTTTAAGTAAATTTTCAATTGACCATAACTTCTTTTTTCGTTAACCGATTTTGACGAAACAAAGTTTTGTAATCGCTTCTATCAGTTCTTAGCAAACAATTTTTAGTCTGATGGGCATTTTCTGTTGACTTATAAAAGTGAAGATCTGGTACATGTGATGATGAAATCAACGATATCTGCGGAAAATCCGGGAAGAAAAGTAGCTTATTTGGGATTCGAGCACGCTTTATGTAGGATTAGAGCATGCCTCGCCACGAATTGGGCCAGCTCGCACCGGTTCTACTGTGTTTCGTTTGTTGAGTGGAGGAGCCGGAGGGCCATATTCTATTTCTTACCCTTACCACCTTACCATTCCTTTCCTTTATTCCCCTCGTCAATATTTGCTTAATCCCTTTCCAATTTAATGTCAGCAATCCATTTGTAGAGGCGTAAGGTCTGCAATCGACCTTACACCTCTCCAAATGTTCAGGGGCGGTGGTAGCGATTACCACCAGGCGACCCACCATGAACCCACCAGGAAATAGAAAGAATAGGAGTGCCATGAATTATACATCCATTTTTTTAATTTATACTATTTAAACACTCATGAATTTGAACAAATATTATAAAGTATAGACTTGGTTATGCATATAGATGCAAAACAAAGATTTTTATTATCAAACGACATTATATAATTAATGCATAAGCAATTAAAAAATCGGTGAAACCTAGTATTCACAGGTGTAGAAGTATTCTTGATGAGTTATCCACTATGAAGCGATAAATTAATGACCTATTTTTTATTAAAACCTAGATTTTCTTGGTTATGTATTATAGAAATAACTCAAAAATTTTATAAAAATTTGGTTTATATATCAGAGGTAAAATACGAAACTCTCATAATAAAATTAATTCTGTATGACCCTACAAATTTTATTTCATCCATTTCACTATTTAAAGCATACCCATGATAAATAGCCAAATGAGTAAAAGTTAAAAAGACTAATTCGACTTACTTAGCTAGTACTAAAAGATCTCTAAGAATACCGGTATGCTTGCTATATAGTCACAGTATATATTTAATAAGCTTAATACTATAGGAAGATGAATTTTGTCGCTTAAAAAACAAAGGAGAACTGCTCTTTGTCATTAAATAGACATATTTAAAAAAAAAACAACTACCGAGTTTCTTGTCTGATCTTCTCTTCTCTTCTTCAAAGTCTTTTTGAACCGGTGGTAAATGCTAAAACTGTGTTATGACAATTCAAGGTTACTTAGAATTTGAGTTATAATAAAACAGTGTGAATTGAAATAACCTTAAAAATTCACACCACTGTTACGAGTGTAGAAAAACCAATATCCTACATGTTACTTTTAAATAAAAAACAGTGTAAATAATTTTGCATCATTTTATTGTTTAAACTGATGAATCCTGCGTCAGAAAATAAGTTTTGCAGAGATTCTTCTGTTCGAATGCTTTCAAAATACCTTCCTCCAAATGTCTGTTGACAATTGCAGCACATCTCATATCCTGAGTTGCATTTGCTAGTGGAGCATCTAACTGATATTCAACAATTGGCTGTTCGGAATAATTCTGTGGAGAATCTTTTTCAACCATCCCTTGGAATTCATCAGATATATCCATTTTAGGCCTCAGTAAGATAAGCTTTGATTTCAGTTTTTTAGGTTCAACCACATAGTTTCGTACATGAGCGATACGAGAGTATGCAGATTCGATTAGTTCTTTAGTGTATTCAGCTGAATGTTCTACTTTTCCTAGGAGACTACGAGCACAGGCATTCAGTTTTTCTGGCCAAGCCATTGCTTTATGGAACATGTTCTCAAACATCTCTGTTTTGCTTTCAGTGATTAGTGTCATCATGTGCCTGCAAATTTCTTCTTGTAACGCATCTTCGTCTTTGTATTCTATTAGTTGCGTCTCAAACTGCGCTTGAATTTCATTCGGCAAGCCTCCCAGACAAAATACGACACCAGTTAGTCCTAAAAATAATTTATACATTTAAATAATCTCATTTATCTTATTTCCTTTAACTGTGCGCTTTACAAGTGCTATTACAGTCTATAATTTATAGTATATTAATATTTAAATTCCAATATTTCCTAATTGTAATAAATAAATTATTTAAGGTGTATGTGAACGTGAAAATTTATATTCTATTACTAAATTGGTTCATAAAAATTTTACCATGCTTTTCCAAAATAGCAGCCATCTCTAGGGCAACGATCACACCAGATTCGTATCCAAGAAGATAGAATTTCTTCAGTTCAGTCAGTTGCAGGAACTTCTGAAGAAAAAAATTCATACTTTTAAGTCAAAAAATTCAAATGGATCCCACTTAATGATGTAATTTGGCAGTTTGGTAATTTCTAACCAATTTTTGTCTTACAGACTTCAATGTTACGTAATCTTTCCCGAGTTAAATTACTAGCTTCGAGTGTACTCTATACCTAGACGAATAATTTGCGCCAAGTAGGTAAACATAACTTTTTTATTTACACCATATTATAAATAGTACATGTGTTATAAAACATTATCATGTATTAGATTTTACTTAATTATGTCAGTTGACTAAAAGACGAAAACCTGTTATATGAAAGAAATCGAAAAGTACCTACATTTTCTTGGAAAATAAAATTAACTTCCTAATGAAACAAAGAAAGATAATAATTATAAAATGCATGTTGCTATCAGCAAAATTGCTGTAATAAGTAGCAATTTTTATTTTTCCTTATAATTATTTATAATTGAGACAACGTAAAAGTGCAGTCAAAATAGGTTTTGTTACGACTTTTGGTTCCCTATATTGTAATCTAAAGACTTAAGTATGATTTACGTACTTCAGCGAACCGCTGCGCCATAGTGTGTAGGTCCTCGGCGTATCCGAGCGGTGGTTGCAGCACGAGCGCGGGCAGCTTGAGCCGCTCGCACAGCACGGAGAAGCGCGCGTGGTTGCCCTCCACGCCCGGCACCGTGCACAGGAACACCTGGCTCGCGTCGAACTCGTTGTGAGCCTGTCGCAATCATATCAATTAAATACATGATCTTTAAGGTCTTTGTTGGTAAGTATTATAGGTTTAATTTAGAATTAATTTTAGAAACTGATCGCATTCTACAGTATAATTGTAGGTCGAATTCCTTATAATTTTTCCCTTAAAAGTAGGTAGCGTATTCACAGAGGCACTACCTCTGCGAATGGTCATGGCCAGTGGTGATCGCTTATCATCAGACGAACCACTAGCTCAGTTGCCAGTTTTTGGCAAAAAATAGAAGAATTTAATAATATTTACATTTTATGAAAATTATAGTGACGTTTATTTATAGTTTTATAGCATCAAAAGCAATGTTTGAGAAGAATTTGTATCCCATCTTATTTTCATATGTTTATACGTTGTGATGAATTTGATCTTCTTACCATAGCTGAGCTGTTAGTTAAGGTTGGCAAGAAATTAATTTCCGTCGTAGCCAAAAGTTCATCTCGGTCCACAGATGAGTAAAACGTGGCCAAGCCTTTTGTTCGAACGAAATCTTTTTCAAATATCATTTCTTGTATTTCACGTAATCTGTAAAAAACAAATACTTTAAAGTGAAGATGCTGCTAAATCAAGCAATCAATTTAGCGCGTAACTTAAGCGAAAAAAAAACAACCGAACACTGATGAAAAATAATTAATTGTCTTTAATATCGTCGCTATGTGAATTAATAAGAATTTACAAGCATAGCATAATTTTTAATAACTTACTTTTGAACAGTAAGATCCAAAATTGTATCCTTCTCAAACCATATGTCATACTGGTCTCTCAAATAAGCCTGCAGGATTGATACTTTGGAAGACTCAACTCTTAACTGGTTTAAGGTTGTATCATCATCAGCAACTTCTGGCAACTTTATTTCTAAAAGAAGACACAGATTTAGACCAAAGTCAGTATTTATAACTAATATTTAATTCGTTATTATTGGCCATACCTGCTAATGTACAAATTTCTTGAAGCAAATGTGTACTTGGAGAAGAAATGTGAGCTATGGTGGTGGCTTTTTTTGATAATATTGCTCTTTCAATGGCATCAAAGACATTTTTGGTTGACAGCGACTGCCCGTTGTCATTCTGAAACATATCGTGTGTTTTAAAACTTCAACATCAACTTAAATTCAATGTATTTGCAGTTTTTTGTCATAACACATTCAAGATAACGACTTCAGACTTAGATGTTGTTAAGGTTTTTGGTCACTTGATATTGTGCCTTCTTTTTTTTCTTCCTTCCTTCCATATAATTTCTTAAGTTTTATTAAGGATAAGGATACACATACATCACTACATAATATAAAACAAAGTCGCTTTGCTGTCCCTATGTTCCTTTGTATGCTTAAATCTTTAAAACTACGCAGCGGATTATGATGAGATTTTTTTAATATGTAGATAGAGTGATTCAAGAGGAAGGTTTGTGTACACTAACATCTATAAAACTACTCCGAATTTTACGCGTGCGAAGCTGCGTGTAAAAGCTAGTAGATTTATAAATACCTGTTTAAGCAACGGAATCTTGATAAATGTGGCTGGTAAATTACAGTTACGTCTCACTAGGCAAATATTTTCTCCAATCATGTGATTTTCATTGATCACGGCGAAGTATCTGAAACGGGTAATTTAATAACATATTATCAATTGAGAATAGTAAGGATAGTGTTAGATGTAAACGATGTAATTGTTAAGAGTTTTGATATTTTACTATATTTTCCATATGTATTTTTACTTCAATTAATACATTTTTTTAGTCATAGCGGGTAACTAACCACAAGCTGGTTCGCCTTACGGAAAGCGATTTGATGTCATTTTATAAGCTTGTTAATAATAGAAAATATTTATTAGCTCTTACTTTAATTTGGAATCGATCTTCCTCGCCTTGGCATCCAAATTATCCAAACTAGAA
The DNA here is from genome assembly GCF_012273895.1 of Zerene cesonia. Lineage (NCBI taxonomy): Eukaryota > Metazoa > Arthropoda > Insecta > Lepidoptera > Pieridae > Zerene > Zerene cesonia. Next base: position 4,835,737 of record NC_052103.1, read on the forward strand.
ATTATATTTTCCGAATTGTTATTATTTGTTATGATTGCGTAAATTCCCTCCACTTCACTTGGACTGTTGTCATCTAATGTATTGAATGTTACATTTTTCTCCCACACACTCTCTATAGTCAATTCAATATGAACGCCCTTTTTTTCCCATACCCTAAAAAATACAATTTAAATTAAGTGTGTTTAGTCCACATTAAAATCTGAAAATATGCATATCCGAAATAATAACATATTACTGACCTAATTTTATGCACCAAACTGTTTGATTTCTTTGAGCAAATCAGTTGCACCTTCCTGACTCCTTTTTCAATGAGACGTTCAATGAGATGTATTGCAAGGACGTCATTATCGGAAACGACGATGTGATAATTATTGGACGAGCTGCTTATGCTGCAATATTAATATTAATAAGGTTACGTTTACTAGATACAAACTTAATAATAACTAGAATTAAGATATGGTATTAAATATTGTATTGATATTAGTATTGTGTCAGCGAGCGTATGTTGCCGCTATGCTATTTACAGCTCACCTAGTCTTGGTGTTGGGTATGTTCTGCTTCATGTCGATGAGCACGCGGCCGCGGTGGCGGCTGGCGGCGAGCAGACGGAACGCGCGCGCCGCGTCGCTCGGCGCGAACGTGAGCCGCGTCAGCGGGCGCACGTAGCCGCGCGCTATGCCCTCGCTGATAAGTACTTGGAGGTGCTAAAGAAAAATTTGCTATGATACAATATGCTAACATACTTTATCACCATGGTCAATGGAAACGTTTCGACAGTTGACATGTAATAATTTATTTTACCACTGTAGCTATCCACACACTTGAAGCTTTCTGCCTACGAGTGTTATAATAATTGCTAATATTTATGTCTCATAAACAATATTCATATATATATTAAACAATATTTATATTAAAAATGCTAATATTTATGTCTCATAAACAATATTCCATTGCTTTAATGGAGTTTAAAAAAAAAATAATCCTATTTTAGTCTAAAACTTACTTTCATATCAGTTTCATTGTTATATTTAAAGATGGACGAGATATCGACGGCAGCGAACGATCTACTTTTTGTCATATTGTACATTCCATACGAGAAGTCTTCATTCGTTTGAACCATTCCTGTGTCAATTACGATACCAGATGGTGCACAGCATTTGATAGATATCTTGAAGAAAAATTCATAAAAAATTTTATACATACATTGTAATAATTATTTAATAATACATATATTTATATATTAAAAACGAGAAAATTTTTGATAGTATTTCAAAAACGCAAAACTTCTTTTGGGATCTTTATGAAATTTGGTACAACTATAGATTGTAGTCTGGATTACCATATAGGCTACATTTTAGCCGGTTAACACGCGAGTGGAGCCGCATGTTCCATTTAGAAAAATCTACAATTCTTGGGATTGATGACGTCAATAATTAATAATTATAATTTTCAAATTCTGCTTACATTTTTGAGTTCACCTTTGACGCAGTTAAGAATAATGTCACATCCATAGCCTTGAGTACAAGATAAAACCATGTCTCCAAATGTAACATCCCTTGAGTTGCCGATGTGGTCATCTGTTAAATTGTAAAATTGATGATAAACAATTTCTAGATATACATTTACACAACTCACATCCGATTGAATATAACATTGTTTTAATTGATTACGAAATAATCTGTATATTAGAATGCCAATTTAATTAAAGCTTTGTCCAAAAATCAACGCTTGTTACACAGTTGGTTGTAAAATTTAATATTAGTAAGAATTTAGAAGTTATTTTACCTTTCAGTTTGGGAAACAGTCTCTTTAAAAAGTGCTTCTTGCTTTTATCACTAACGGTAGTGAAAACTTCGCAATTATGAGCAAGGCAAATAGATATGGCGGCTTGGCCTAAAGCACCGGTTCCACCGTGGATCAAGATATTCATACCGGGGAACAGCTTTTGTTTAATGGCCTTAAACAAATAAAAAAACATTAAAGCAATCTGACATTAAGCAAAAATATTGAGGTTTTGCACTGTGCAATTCTTATAGTGCAAAAAATTATATATTTTATGAAAGTGCCGGAATATAATAACGCAGATGAGAAAAGGATACTTACTATTCTATCTTATTTTTATCGTAAATATACTGTTAACATGAAAAGGTGGCGTCACAAAATAAGTGGTGATATCCAGGTAGGAAAATTAACTCCACCTTACAACTAGGTATAAGACTATTTTAATTTTTTTACCAAATCTAACAAATAATATAAAGAAACTTAACAGTATATACTAATACACCGGTAAAACAAAATAAGAAAATATAATATAAATTGTAACTTACCAGACAATAGAATGCTTGTGCATACGCTAGAGGAACAGTTGCTGCGTCTTCTAAATTCCACGTATCTGGGACAGGCCACAGAAGATTCGAGTTTGCTTTAACCCTGCTCGTGATAGCGCCACCTTTGACTAATCCCATTACCCGTACGCCACTAGACAAAATAATAATAAGTAGTTAATACAAACAGATTTCCACTGAAACTTTCCCAGCTATCGAATTATCTAGTCCTGTTTATAAATCTTATCCCTAAAAATGCCGATGGCAGTACTAAATTCATAGCAGATTTCTTTAGAGGTTTTATATTTTATACTTTATTAGCAGGAATCTTCTATTAAAATAAACTTACTTATCTGTTACACCACTGAAGTCCATTCCGTAATAATTTTTGTTTACATTTGCATAACTAACTTCGCCTGATGCCCTCTTGATATCTATATCATTAACTCCAGCATAATGTACCTATGAAAAGAGACGCATTTATTTGATTAGTATTTTCACTGCTAAGCATACTGTAATTTTGTATTTAATAACATAAACTTACGTTTACATTAATTCCTGGACCCGTCACTTCAGGTGCTTCAACCCACTCAAGTGAATTTATATCTCCAATTTGTGCACTTTGCAGAATTACATTATTATTTGCTTTGGGTAACTCGTTTATAGGTAAATAGTATAAGCCACCCCATTCACCCTAGAAAAATACAAATTTTAGTTGAAGAGAAATTTGGCAGACTAAATTAGGTGTAAAGAATTATCATGAAACATATAACTATGAAATAACTTACTTGATTGAGCATAACTTTAGCTAAATTACACTTCGGAAATTCTTCAGTACCCTTTAGATCATCATTTATTACTATCACATTTACAGGACGTCCAGTTTTGCGTATGTTCTCTGCCGCATTGTCTAAATTCGATATAGTTGGGTACGACGCTATCAGAAAAATCCTTTGCCCGATTGGTAGCATGTTTACAGTAGAGTATAAATGTTCTACATCGGATTCTCTTTCAAGGGTGTATACACTCGTTCCAGTTGTGTCAGTTGCTTTTGGATTCCATTGAATTAGTTGGATGAATTGATTTCCAATACCATAATTGCAAACAACGGAAAATAGCGGCGTTATTTGCTTCGAAGGGCTAGTACATTCCTTGTTGACGATGAATGTATTGGGAAGTAATTTTTTACCCAATAAAGTACGTAACTGTAAAGTATAAAATACGTTTCTTATTAATTTATAATAATGCTATTGCAAATAGTGTGAAATATTGGACAGATAATAAAGTGTGATAGTGATAACAATAGCACTGCTTTGTTATCTTCTTTTTAATCTACATGATTAATATATAATGAAATAAAAGATGGAAAAAGTAAAACAGTTATAACCTTTTCGTTAGAATATAAATTGTTCACGAAGATAACATCAATGTTGTGCCAATCAGCAAATTCTTGTAGCTTATCTTCTCGCAATACGGAATATTTAGCCCTGAGCTTCGGAACATCTTCAATAATTTTGTGTATACCATTAAACTTCGATTCTCGAGTGACGTCATCAATACATTCAAATATCGATATTTCATCTTTATTGATGTTCTCATTTACGATTTGAAGATAAATATGCAGCGCAACTGTTTCCTAAAAAAAGTAGATTAATTAGTTTATACAAAAATTCAATATCTAAATATGATAAAAGATAAAAAAAAACTTACATCGGTTCTATCTTTCGGGAAATGTGGTGCAAACTGCAACGCTTTTAAAGATATGCCATTATTTTTTAAAACAGACAATTCGCGGAATTTCACATTTTCCACGATCACACCTCCACATCTAAAAAAAAGTTTAAATTAAATATAATTACCTAAAATAAAAACACACACACAATACACTTAAAATGTATACATAAAATATAAGTATAATTGAATGGATAAATGTTTAAGTTTGAGCTTAAACCAACCTTGTACAGTCAAATGTATCCATATAAATGGCTTTTAATACATCAAATCCATCGCTTTCCATTTTATGTTTTTCGACATCAATGGTTAACCTTCTTATATAATCAGGATACAACGTTTCATCACTTGACTGACGTAAAAGGTTAAATTGTATCAATCCATCGATAAAAGCAGCCCAATTGTTTTGCCACTTTACATCAGCTTGATTCAATTTATCGTTACACCCTTGCAGAGATTGGAATTCACCGCTGAAAATGATTTAAGGTACGTGAAGAATATTTTTGCCTTGTCTTTTTTACCGATTAATGTTTCCAGTGCAGGGACACGGGCCTTTTAGGGTCCAGGCCGTAACCACACTGGCCAAGTATACAATAATAATAATAATAAAAATTTCTTTATTTGCCTTCACAATCATTAAACTACTGAGTAGTATTAACGTTGTGAAAGACTAGTGTCTGAAGTAGGTCGTCAAAGACCTGTAGTACAGATCACTAGCCCCCCTCGCGCATAGCACTATGGGGAAAGAAAGAGGAGGAAAGGTAATGTGATACAATTAAGAAGAATAACAAAAATTGCACTTAAGCTAAAATTTAAAATACAGTTCTTATATAATTTAATGCGTGACCATTGTGTGTGCGTGCGTGCGTGTGTGTGTGTGTGTGTGTGTGTGTGTGTGTGTGTGTGTGTGTGTGTGTGTGAGTGTGCGCGTGCGTATGTGCGTGATACAGATAAGCAAATGACACTCTTCGTCTAACATTCAATTCTTATGTTTTCTGGTGAAACGTTTCGATCAGTTGTGATGTGGACAATGTGAAAATATATTCAGAAATTATTTTATTTTTTGCACGCTTGTAAGGTTCCCCCTGACTGTTCGATTAAAGTCTCAGATCTAACCACTG
>NC_052103.1:4841912-4875225 GCF_012273895.1 Zerene cesonia
GCATTTAATCGGGAGAAAAATTATCCTATCACCCAAGTACCCTCATACCCTGCCCGTATACCAGATTTCGTCAAAATCCGTTAAGTCCACTCTGAAAGTGGTTAACGGACAAAAATTTTATCAGTCAAACTTTCACTTTCATAATATTAGAGTGATTTTGCAGAAATGGCTCAATAAAAAATGTTTCATACTTCACTTTGCCTTTCTACATAGAGGAAATATGAAATTTATCGAAAATACACAATTATTAAATTAGCAAACCTATAATTATAATCACGGGTGTAGAGCAATTTGTAGATATCTTCAGTTTTCAATGTTATCTTATCGTCATTTTTAATTGGATGCACCAGCAGACGGTAGATGTCGTTACTCTTCTCACTTAAGGATATTACTCCTTTAGCTACTATCATACCCTCATTTGAAACCTGTGGGTTATCGATTAATTTAAATAAACACTATATATATATTATATATAAATATATATATATATATATATAACGTATTATATATATGTATATACATATATATTATTAAAGGCGAAATAATAAATATAATTCCTTATGTCTAACAGTTTACAGTCCTTTTTTTAAATTAATAAAAAACAGCATGCACCTTAAATTCCCTTCTCATCTTATAAATGGAACAGGTACTGTGTTTGCGTATCTCCTTTCCACTGAACCGATTTAGATGAAATTTTCTATAAATATTGTTTGAAAATCCCACGTATCAAGAACTATGCGGGTAAAACCCCAGACTGCCATTGACATCTTTTCCATGGGAGTCTAGGGTCTGAAATATTTTCCACCTTTTCCTTTGCAGGCGAAGCCGCGTGCAGGCGTATGAGTTATAGTTACCTCAAAAACTCCATTTCCTTTGTGGAGAGTGACGCTAAGTTTCAAGGGTCGCTTGTCATACAATTTTGGCTGAACAAACAAGTGGACGTCTTTGAATTGCACGGAGACGCACTTTCTCTTGTTATTTAGACTCATAGCGAATGTGTCCCATACTGCCATCAGGGCGGCAGAGTATGGATATACGTTCTTGCCTATAAGAAATAGTTCATTGCTGAGAATTTTGTTTTTCATCATATGATTTCATAATGTATGTGGTAGTGGAGCACGGCATTCATTGGGGTAGCTCGCACCGGGGAAGTAGCACACCCCCACAGTAAACCGGCGTGAGATAATAATAAAATAATAATAATAATTATAAGCCCGCAGGGCACCTTGTGGCGAGGTGACGGGGAGTAGCGCCCCCGCGGTCCTTAGTTCTCCCGGGGGAGGTCCCTGTCCTCACCTCCGGACTGTCTCGGTGGCAGTTCGGAGTGAACAATGACGAGGTTCAGGATCCCCCACCTCTGGCTTGCCTTAATTGGCCGTCCAGAGTGGAGATGCAAGAGCTATATGCTGGGGGGTAGAAGTGTCTAATGGCGTAATAGCGGGGAAACCCAATCCGGGCCTGCGGGCCCGCGATGGTGAAACCGGTGCCGCACCTCTGTACACCCCTAGCCAGTCAGCTGGTGTTGCCCCCTTGTTGCCATTTTAGGTAACTTTTTTGGGAGCCCATCGACCGAACTGGCAAGTCACCGTCTGTCACTATTTTTCAATTTTCTAAGTTGAAAAGGCAGACGCCCATAGTTCCCCATAGACCCAACCCACCAATCCATCGAACACCCCCTTTCCATTGCCCAGTTTTGTTCCATGCCATTTTTTTTGCAATAGTCCTACATCGGCCGCAGATTGCCCAGGGCTGTATCTCTATACTGCAGTCATGGGCAGGCTGCGGCTGGTGTCCCACAACACATTAAATTCTCTAAACTCTCTGCGTGTTGGATCTGTGTCCCCACGTAAGCCTTCCAAAAGACCGGGTGCTTTCCTTCTGGAGGTATCCGAATATTATGGAGAGATACACATAATAATAAAAATCATCTTTATTTAGTTCTCACAACATTAGTACATAACAAAAACTTAAAAATACAGATAAGAGAAAGGATAACGTTGTGAGAGACTGGTGCCTGAAGTAGACTACATAGAAGTCTGAGGTACAGGTGACCAGGATAATAGAATGCTATTTATTTCGTTCGCCGGGGGAGCCGGATATGGACTTGCGCGGGTGAAACCGCGGGACGCAGCTAGTAGTAAATAAAATTATTATATTATATTAATAAATAAAATTTTACCCTTAACGACGTGTCCTCGTAAATAGTTATGTTCATCGTCATGTACAGACAAAGCAAAGTTACATGCAGCCGCTGTCTTCTTCAGGGCCGTAACGTAGACCGGTACTGACCTATAAGATAGAAAGAAATATTTAAACACGATATCACGAAAAATCCGGGAAGCGGGAAGCTATGTATTTTTAAATATGAAATGTAAAAACAACTTTGATCATATTTCATGTCCAGCTATGAAAAAATAATGAAATATTTCTGAGAGGAGGTTCATTTCGACAGCAGTATGTTGCTAATTTTACCACCAAATCTCGTTTTGGAATTGAAGGATCAAATTTTTACGTACTAAAACATTTATAAAGGAGAAGTTGTTAATAAATACTTGCCATTTCTCGCTATGTTCCCACTCAATCAAATGTCCCAACATGGGCGTGCCAGTGGACACAGGGAACTCCACTTTAGGGTATAATGCCTGGACCTTGGGGTTGTATCCCTTCATATACAATCTGCAAAAAACCAAAGGTAAAAAGTGATTTAGAAACAAATACTACTTATTAGATTCACAAATTCAAAGGTGAGTCCATGAGAACACTCTTATTTCTTCAGAATACTAACTTTCCAATAGCATCGAGCATAAAGGCCGCATTGTCCTTGTGGCCGCGGTTGGTAAGTGGGATGTTGACGCAGCTACTGAGTGCGCGCTTGAGGATCGCCTGTAGCAGCCCGTGCGGCGCCACCTCCACCAGTACCGCATTAGCTGGTATCAACGCCGATGCTTCTTCAAACAGCACCGGGTTCTACGAACGATATTATTAATAAGTAGACCCGTGCTCACTTTGTTGGACATAAAACAATATTGAAGTGATATCTGCTTATAGGAGAGTAAACCGTTTTATTACGTAACGCGTAACAACGCCAGTCTGTCTGCCTATCTTTCACGCATACGGGTAGATTAGTCTAAAACTAATACTCACAAGCAAGTTATTGGTATGATATTCAGCTGAAGAATACTTGGCGAGAGGCTCGTCCCATTTATCCTGGGGTATAGATGTGGATACCCAGCGGCTGGAGCGGGCCACTGGAGTCTTAATAACTTCCTTTAAGTATTTTAAAAGAGCGGGACCTATAACATATAATATATTAAAACGTTATTATGGGAGTAATGTAACAAAAACTTTTACTTTAACTACACGTGAATTGTTAAATATAAGAACTTGTCTTCATAATGATCGTCAAACACCATTTTTACTCGTGCCTTTCGCTTTATTGCAGGGATCTTTTGCTTAACTACTTTCAACATTTCTTCTAATTTTTTGCCTTTAAGTAACTTTAACGACACTAGAAATTTCAAAACTTTTTTCACATACCTACTTAGTCTTAAATTTCTAAAAAAAATCTGAAATTTATAAAGAAAATAAAAGCAACAATGTATTTCAGGTCAAATAAAGATTTTACCTGCATTTGCAATATATCTTGAGTGGTAAGCGATGTTGGAACATGGAACTTCTTTCGCGAATATACCCTTTGCTGTGAAAGAAGCTACAAGTTCCTGCATAATATCAGCGGGCCCAGATATCGTGGCGGACTCGGAGCTGTTGTGACACGCGATTTCGACTTCTGGTGGGCACATTTTGGCAACCTGGACCATTACAACACCAGATAAATAAATCGTTTCATTTAAGATATTGAAATAGAAAAGCTGAAACATTAATATCAACCAATAATTTTAATACTGTTACCTAGCAAATATATCGGTCTTGAGCCTTTAATTCATTGTTTTGTACATATTTGTACTGCTGCCATGATGTACATTGTACTTAGCTATAAGGTTAGGTTAAGTGTTTGATTCAATAATTAATAAGCGAATAATTGTAGACTCAGTATTCATAATCTTGATATGTACTCTGAATCGGTAGGTAATTAGCTTAGAGCACAATTTTATTTCAATGAATATTTTCTTGATTCTCTTAAAAAAAATAGTTTAATACATCTAACAGATGTATGATGATCATATGTGGTAATCAAGAACTCCACCAGTTACGTATTATTTCTATGTATTTTATATATACCTGGGAATAACCTAAACCAACAGCGGCCATGGATCCCTTTATGAACGGAGTCTGTACAGACACGAGCCCGCGGCTGTACGCGGAAAGAATGGTCTCTTCTGCCGTAAGGCAGCCGTCTGCGTACGCGCATCCCAGCTCGCCTACACTGTGACCTAAAAGATAATATCGTCTCCATTGAAATAATTAATGTATATCCATTAGTTATCTAATCATTATATACAGACCAAAAGTATTTTTGTAGTTTGTAGATAAAGTTATTGGGTTTCATTAATCGCTAATCACACACAGTATAAAGCAAAGTTGCTTCCCGCGTATGTCCCTATGTATGTATGCATGCTTAGATCTCTGAAACTACATTTTTTATTTTATTTTGATGGATTTTTCTAATAGATAGGGTGATTCAAGAGGAAAGTTTATATTTATAATAGCATCTAATAAACTACTCCTAATTAAACGCGTGTCAAGCCTCGGGCAAAACTTGTTGTTGATTAAATGAGAGCTCACAAAATATTATGGAAGGCCAAAAGAGAAAGGTAGTTAACAAATGTGGACGAACTTCAGATAATATATTAAATTTAAATAGAATTGGACAAATTATAGTAAGTTAACAGCTATCGTTTTAAACAACTACTTTGTTATGTAAATAAATAAAGACAAATTGAAAAATACCTATAATTTTGTCAGGAACAATTCCCAATTCCGTAAGAACATCAGTGAGACCAATTTGAACAGCAGCAATACCGACGAAGGAATGAAGAATGTTGTCAAAGATTTTCTTGTCTGGTGACGTGATGATGTTGATAAGATCCAGGCCTTTGGGCTTCAAAATTTCATGACAACTACAACCACAAAAAGTTTAGTCTATTGGAAAAGTGATCCCCATTAAATGGAAAATATAACTTTCTATACAGTTTTCAATATTAGATATTATACAACAATTTGTTTATCCCAATCTATCTTCTAAGTCTATTTATATTAGAAATGTTTTTTTTGCAACTTATTCTCTATTTAGTGTGTAAATAAAAAGTAAAAATGCAAAACATTTTATATGCTATATTTATACGGATAAAATATCATTCTTACACTTTTCTTACTTACCGCTGTATAGCGATAGCAAAAACAGGAATGCGCATGAGTTCCGTCCCCATTCCGGCCCACTGCGAGCCCATCCCGCTGTACACGAACCACAGCGGATTCGTAACATCGTCAAAATAGTCTGCCTTTTCCGCTACAGTGACAGTTTCTTTTCTTTCAGTAGTATCTGGAAAACAAAGTTGTAATAAAAAACTATAATGCATTTAGGTTTTTTCGATATAGGCTCATAATTATTCTTCAGGCTTTCTTTTTCCCTTTGATAATTAAGATTATGATGTTTATCACAAAACATACTTATTATAATTTCAAAAATTTTCATACCGAGAATAACATATCCTCTTCCCATATGGCCAGAAATTTTATTCTGGTGGATGTTATGAAGGAGGGCTATTTCTTCAGGGTCGATGGGTCGGGACTTTAAATCATTTAATATCTTTTCCACTGAAGATTGTTGCCTTCCGGATATTGTGACTAAATGAGGAATATTAGATTTGTATCTATTCAAATTCTGAAAATCCAAATAAATGTTATCTATCACTATCACACATCGACAAAATTCTCATTGATCTCGCACTAATTAATATGTTATGAACAATTTTTAACGGATTTTAAACGCGATTTAAATCCGTTAAAAAGTCTTTAATTTCTAAATGTATGACACTCGCAAAAAACAAGAAATAAATGAAATCAAACACAAGAAAATACTATGTTATGAACAGTATATTCAGTCTCGTTGATGGTACTTCTAATAAACAAACTATTCGTTTAGGAAATATGAAAAATCAAAGACAATGTTTAACTAATAATAAATGTTGATACCTTCGGTTTGTAATGGCCCTTCAGAAGAACATGAGCATTAACACCAGTGACCGATAAGTTGTTAATAGCAGTGTATCCTCGACCGAAAGGCTGGTGATCAGTTACAAAGCGCATGACTCCTTTCTCTATCCCTTCCAAGTCATCTCTCAGATTGTCACAGTGTAGATTTGATGCTAGCAGTCCACTTTCGTAACCAAGGAGCACCTAAAATTATAATACTGTTTTACTAACCATATACGTATCTACTCCTCAAATATCCCTCGTAGTCATGAGGTTCCGAAAATAGTTACAAGAAATAAGATAACCTTCGTAATAGAAGATATACCGGATGCTGCTTCACCGTAGCCAATATTAGACATCACGCTACCAACATGCAGGGGATCGGATCTGTTCTTACAGAATACTTTATCGATTGCTTCTAATTCAGCTTTATCTGCTTCTGGTGTCGCTGTAATCGAAATTTTATCAAAATTTAGAATATAAGAGGAGAATAGTAAAAAGCTATAAGCCCTACTGTGAAAAAATATGTTAAGTTTAAACGCTAACCTTGAGAAGCATAAATAGAAATTTATGATATTATCCTACTTAAAAATACATGCGATAATAACTTGAGGTATGTCTGTCCGTCTAATCTCCTCAAGCCACTGGACCGATTTGAACAAAATTTGTTATCAACATAATTTGGGATTCGCCAAAGGATATGGATACATAAAATACAAAGGATATAGATACACAGGATAGTTTGTTTGTAAGAAAAACCCCGGGACTGTTAAGGTTTTTTGATTGACTAGCTATAGTAACCAAGTAGCTACAGTAATGAATAAAACAAACAAAGTCCAATCCTATCATACCAGAACCAGCAGCTTCCACGTACTGAACTTCTTTTGGATCAACCTGGGCTTCCTTATAAAACTGGTTCAAGAAGCTCTCCAACTTTTCTGGTTCCCGATAGAAACCGTACTTGGGGCCATTTTGTCCATTAACAAAGCCCGAAAACTCAGATTTCGCGTACACTACTTCAGCGTAGATTCTATAAGATAAAAATATTTAAATCAGAACGACATAGTTCAGATTAAAAAAAGAAATAGGCTTTGTCCGTTTGCTTCTGAGCAATTTTTTTCTCTATATAATAATTTTGCTATTAGTGACAAAAATCTTCATAATACATAAGATGAGTATATAAATGGTGAACTAAAACACACGTGGATATACTACCACATAATCAAAAACAAAAAAGTCCTAAAAGAGTATTACACTAACATAATAATAAGAGACATAGATATTTTTTTATATAGCTTACCTACGGGCGTCCTTTGCTTTCTGCACGAACAGCACATTGATAGCTTCTGATTTGGCGCATCCACACGCGTTTTTATCAAAAGATCTTGTCTTTCCGTCTCTACTCAGCAACACGACTCTGAAGAAATATAATTCATTATTCTATTAAATTCAGCAAGAACCATAAATAATTTCACTTTTTTATGTAGACAACAGGTAAAAGCGGCATTCAACACGCTTCGTATCGGTGAGGTAACTTCTTTGCCAGTTCTACATGTATGCAATCACAAAAAGTAATGCAATGAAAATATACGTTTATTAATTACCTCCTCAAATGCACAGATGATTGTGGCAGCAAGCACAAGCTGGCTCCTCCAACTAAAGCAGCATCCACATCGCCTCGGTTCATCGCCTGATAGGCTAACTCAAGAGCAAGTACAGAGCTGCAACAGGACTGGTCTATGGACATCGACGGACCTTTCGTGTTCAACCAATATGAAATCCGATTCGCAAACATAGTCTTACTGGATCTGTAAAGAATTAAACTTAATTTTATAGACGACTAGCTGCGCCCCGCGGTTTCACCTGCGTAAGTCCGTATCCCGTAGGAATATCGGGATAAAAAGTTATTCCAGTTGTCCAGCTGTCTACGTACCAAATTTCATTGCAATCGGTTCTGTGGTTTTTGCGTGAAAGAGCAACAAACATACACATCCTTACAAACTTTCTTATTTATAATGTTATTAAAATATATAAAATACAAAATATAAGTAGCACTAGCTTTTCGCGAGTTCGCCCATGTAATTAAAGGTAAAGAAAGAAATTCTTGTAGTTTCCGTTACGTGGGATTTCCGAGATAAAACTATGTCTTTTCTCAAATACTCATACAAACTCTGTATCAAATTTCATGCAAACTGGTAGAGTGGTTTAGACGTGAAGAAGAATCAGACATACAGAGTTACTTATTCATTTATAATATTGAGTAGGAATTACCACTGTTTCGATGTAAACATGTTACGATGTTGGATACTGGACTTCACCAGCTTTATGGACAAGAAAATGAATTGTATTTTAAAAGGAATAATTAAGGTTGAATGGCAAGATAGCATAAAAATATGGATTAAAGATTACGAGATCTACAAAAAAAAAAATAAATCATAGATGTCAGAAGAATTTGAAAAACGCCATTAATTTTATATTTGAGACTTCAATTATTATATGCAGTTTTATATATATTATGTACAACGGTATTTAAAAACTGAAAATCTGTTTTGTATTCCTTTCTATTTGAAACGTACCCCATAATACCAAAACCAGTTTTCGAATTGGTAATATAGAAGACATATTTTTCTGTCTCAGAGAAGCACGATCCAACGTATACGCCAACTTTCTTGCCGCTTAGCTGATCCGAGTTCACACCTGAAATTATATATTGTATGCATATCAAACATAATTATTAATTAAAAAAACAAAAGTGATTGTTTATTATGCCTTAAGCGGGCAACTAAGCTGGTGGTTCGTCTGTTAGTAAGCGATCACCATCGCCCATAAACATTCGCAGAAAGGCCTTTGCGAAAGCGCTGCCACGATTAAAAGCAGCGTTAAGGGAAGAGGGATAGAGAAAGGATTGACGACTGAAAAAAAAAATGAACTGGGAAGGTTGAGGTGGAAACGGGCCTCCAGCGTCCCCACTCACCTAACGAAACACAGTAGCATGCTACTATTTAACGCCGGTTTTCTGTGGGGCTGTGATATTTACCCGCTGCGAGCTACAAAGCGCGCTTGACTCCCACGTCAAAAAATGATTTATTAAAAGATAACCGACTTCAACAAAATGAGGAAGATCTCAATTCGACTGTATTTTTTATGTTTCTTACCTGAGAACTTTCGACTGGATGAACGGATTTTAACGATTCTTTTTTTATTTGAAAGCTAGTTTCCTCTTTGTGATCGTATTTTAATTTGGTCTTGTTCGGACAATTTAAAAGTGGTTAAATTATTTTGTTAAAAATTTGAAACATTTTCTCAACCTCATTATCTCAAACATTTGTTCCATAGTTAATAGAAAACTAAAATAACTTTTCTTCCCCCAACTTGTACTGTTTATAAATTTAGTACCATATGTTTTTCTCAGTGAATTATTGTATACATTACAATGAATTTAAATGTCATCAATTCAAAACGAAATAACTTAATCGCATTAGCAGTCACAAAAGGATCATTTTATTAGTATATTGAATACTAGCTGACCCGGCAAACGCTGTTCTGCCTTACTCTTATCATGTAGGGGGATGAAAAATAAATGTTGGCCGATTCTCATAGATACCGGATAAGCACAAAAATTTCATCAAAATCGGTCAAGCCATTTCGGAGGAGTATAGCAACAAAAACTGTGACACGAGAATTTTATATATTAGATATTATGTAACTTTGTATTATACGCAATAGACTGATTGCTAATACTGATTAGTATGTTAATGGTAAACAAGCACAAAATGGCTGGGGTGTGAAAAATTCGACAATTTAACTAATAAACATGAGTAAATGAGAAATTTCGAAAGAATAGAAAAAAATTTGATCACGAGGCGACCCGCAACCCGCGTCTTTTTGCCAAACCGTAGCAACGTTTAGCCTGTCGGCCACCCGTGATCCCGTCTTAGCGATCAAATTTCTTCTACTCTTTCGGTTCTATATACCTAAGGGAAAAATGTCTCACACAAAGCTTTTTAATGCCATATAACTCAAAATTAAATAGCATGAATAAATTTCGAATGCCAGAAGAACGTACTAACCAGCATCATAAATAGCTTCAAACGACTGTTCAAGCAATTTCCTGGACATGGAATCCATGGTGTTTCCAAGACGGTAGTGGACTTTGAAGAACTGGGCGTCGAATAAATCCAACCCGGGCACTTTTCCTGTGTATTGCGCAACTTCGGGGTGATCATACTTCCAGCGGCAGTCCTTAGACGTAACTGGATTTACCTTTACAATCAAGTAATATTTGATCTTTGAGTCACTAGTATTAGGTTGTAGGATAAAAAAGACTTCGTCACAATTACTAATTTATTAAAAGACTTTCAATTGATAGTTTTTTTAAGAAATCACAAGGCACGGCTACGGCACTTATTTTTCGCACTGGTCGGCTGTTAGAGATTAATTGGCTCGCTGAACGTTTCTTCAAAAAATGTAAGCGATCGACTGACAACTAACCGACTGAAGAGGAGATTAAGGCGGTAGATTATAAAAAAAAAAACAGAAAACCTTCTCGATGGAAATGTAATAAGTATGGTTTTAAAATTTGTAACACTAGGCACACATTTCAAGTCAGTAAAATCGAATTGAAATATACATTGATTCCTTGCTATATATATAGTATATTTGCTATTTGTATATTAATTTAACGGCGAAAAAAAATATAAAGAAATGATACAATGTTGTAGACTACCCTATTTGCTGTAAATTTTTATCGCACAGGTATCGAAAATACTAATAAAAGGTTTTCTTTATCAATCTTAACTTTAAACAAAAATAAAATTATTCATTTAATAAAAACACGTCTAAATGAAAAAAGGTTTTAGGTTAACGTTATTATATTAGCTTAGACTTAGTTTAACTTTCGACGGACGTGGAAATATTGAAAGAGATTTTTCTGCTTTTACTACCTATTTATACAATTTTAATTATGAAACTTGAACATAAATTACAAAGCTTATTAATCAAAGTAATCGTAATTTTTCAAGCATATCAAAAACTTCAGTATAGCACTTGAAAATATAATTTGGGTCCATAATATCACCTTTGATAAAAGATACGAACCTTGTTATACAGTATGTCACGAAAATCCTTCACATTTTGCGACTCCGGATAGAGTCCAGCCATTCCACTGATAACGATAGCATTATCCAACAATTCAGCTGGAGAACCATCTTGAGGTTTGGGCGACATGATCCTAATTATAAAAGTTCTATTTACAAGTCTTATAGATATAAAATATTTATGTAGTTGTAAAGTAAGTGGGAGGTTTAACTCATAAAATAATTAAAGGGGTTTTTAATTCTTTTCAACATAATAAATGTAAAGTAATATTCTCTTTGTAGTGTCCTGGTTCTGTATTGAAACCACTCTGGGTATTCTTTTTTCGTTACATTATTGATGTAGGTAATATAAAACTAAGAACGATGCCAAGAGTATACAATCAAGAACGAAAAATCTATCGAGCCATAAGTATAAAAAATGCAGAAGTAGAAAATACCTTTTTAAATTACTTCACCCCAATAATCAATAAATTATGGCTGCGTATCTTGGTGAGAACTTGAATTTATAGCTGCTCAAAACTCATGGACAAACCGATCAATTAAATTACAAATAAAATGAATCGATTAAGCGTAGCATACATAATATGTGAAATAAAAATCGTGTACAACAATTACGACAATAATAAGAAGCGTTCCGTACATTCTATTACTATTAATGATCAACAGAATAGTAGAATTTATCAAAATCATTTCTTAGAGGATGCCTACGTCATAACATATATTTACATGCCAGATGTCTGCCCGTTCCGTCCAAAGGTTTATTTTTATATTGTGCCACATTTTTGTAATGTGGTAGTCGAGCACGCTTCGGCACGAATTGAGCCAGCTCGCACCAGGGAAGTACCACAGCCCCAAAGAAAACCGGCGTGAAATAGCATTCTGCTGTTGTTCGTTCGGTGAGTGGGGGAGCCGGAGGCCTATTTCCTTTTCCTTTACCCATCTCAGTCCTTTCCTTTATTCAATTTAATGTGAAGTCGGCAATCCATTTGTAAAGGCGTAAGGTCTGCCAGCTTATTTCAAAAAAGTATTAATTTCTTTTCTATTTAGTACTAGCAAAAATTTATGAAAATGTAGTTGTAATTGTATAGACTAGACGCTAGCTCGTCCCGACTCCGCCCGAATATCAAGATTCCTATTTTATCTCAAGGAAGCATTTAATCGGGACAAAAATCCTATCCTAACCAGCCTAACCAGCTCATACCCTGTCTGTATACAAAATTTTATCAAAATCCATGGAGCAGTTTCAGCGTGATTGATGGACAAACATTCAAACAAACAAACCTTCACATTTAGATATATAATATTGGTGTGAAATGAGATAAAGAGGCATAACATATCATCGTTAAGTAACACTAAAAACATAATAATTTCTTTAAACTCAGCTTAAACTGGTCACGTATAATAAGAAAGTTGATGAATACATTATATCTGTCATGCTTTAATTATATTTTTCTATTGTTTCTAGTGTTGAGCATAACCATATAATTTATCGATACTCGTAAACATATTAAATGCGAGTGTATACTTGAAATAATTATTTTTTAACAAAAAATGAAAGGCATTTTAATGCAATAAAACTAAGAATTAAACACATTGACGTTACCTTCTCCTTTCATTAAATTTATTAAAAAATTAATCGAAAAATAGTTTATTCATTAAATGATACGAGAAAACTTATAGAAAGAACGTAGTCTAACTGGAACAAAGAAAAGAATTGTGGTATAGTAATAAAATATTTTTTTCTTCTGTGAGCAGATCTACAAAAGTTAACGTAATTAACATATTTAAATGTTGAATTCAAATTAAATAAATGTCTGTAACAATAAAACACCTTTGCTTGACCTTTATTGATTAAATAATATTAATTAACCATGGTTCAAATTATTTAAGTACTAGATTTCCGCCCGCGGCTCCGCATGCGTGGATTTCGGTTAAATCGCTTTCATCTCCCTATTTCAACCCCTTCTACCATTTTATTCGCGATAAAAATTATCCTATGTCCCTTCCTAAGTTCAGTTCTACCTTCATACCAAATTCAAAAAAAAATTGTTCAGTTGTTTAGGCGTGAAAGCATAACAGAAAGACAGACAGAGAGTCTTTCGCATTTATAATATGTGTGTGAGGGATGTGAACAAAAATATAGTCTGTTGTTGCAGCCATTGTATGTTACATCTTATATATAAAATTCTCGTGTCACAATGTTAGTCTCTATACTCCTCCGAAACGGCTTGACCGATTCCTCTGAAATTTGGTAAGCATATTGGGTAGGTCTGAGAATCGGCTAACATCTATTTTTCATACCACTAAACGACAGGCAGAACAGCGTTTGCCGGGTGCAGCTAGTTATCTATAAATGACTCTGTGATCTTATATTTAAAGATTAGATTAGGTTACAGCTTACCAACCACTCCTAATAAGATTATTAATTTATTTATGCTTTTGTAGATACATTGCAAAACGTGTTTTGGAAATGCCTCGAAGAATATGATCCGCACAAATTAAAATTCAAAACGTTACAGTAAAACAAAACTACAAAAGTCTCTTTTTTATAATATTTCTTTAAATATCATAAAACGTTCAGTTGTAACGTGAAATAATGTTAAACAAACATGCATTCGTATTTATTTAATTGAGTTGACATTTCATAGCCAATTTTTATGTATTAATATGGATAGGCTTTTCAACCAATTTATGTATGTGGTAGTCGAGCACGCTTCGGCACGTATTGGACCAGCTCGCACCAGGGAAGTACCACACTCCCACAGAAGACCGGCGTGAAAAAGCATTCTGCTATGTTTCGTTCGGTGATTGGGGGAGCCGGAGGCCCATATCCTTTTCCTTACCCTTCCCAGTCTTTTCCTTTATTCCTCTCGCCAATCCTTTCTTAACCCCTTCTCAATTTAAAGTCGGCAATCCATTTGTAGAGCTTCTCCAAATATTCATGGGCGGTGGTGACGCTTACCATCAGGCGTCCCACCAGCCCCATTGCCGACTGGGACATAAAAAAAAAATGTCATTACATTTGTGTTTCTGTTGAAGATAAATCGCGACCTAAACATTCCATTTCTTATGATGTATTATTGTTAGGTCTTTCAAAGCGCAAAACACTTTTCGTTTGAGGTTTGTATTTTTTAAATATCGGGGTTAATAGGTCGAAATTTGACCTATTACCAGTATTGCAATGAATAATTTTAAGGACAATGGCGATTTTGATGAATATTTATTTCGTTCTTACGTATTTTCGAATACATACGTAGCTACTTATCAATTGAATTTGTTATTTATAAATAAATTTACGTTTTGGGTTTGCAAGAGTGATAATAAAAATTATAATGACCAATGCTAAGCTTTTGAACAGGAGGTGTCTAACACTAGAACGGAAACCTTTTAGAAGGCTTACATGATGATCTGTAAGTCTAAAATTTTAATTTAGTTGGGAGCAGCATGTCTTTGACTGTCTGCTTGTTATATAGAACTATAGCGAAATGGATGGATTTATTAAAACTGGCTCATTGAATTATTTTTCATCTTATTAGTGTGTACATATACAATAGGTGGTCGTAGGCCTTATAACTTAAAGTTATTTTTCCCAGACAACCGGGGTAAAAGGTAACCAGATGTATGGTTCGGATAGAGGGTAAATTACGCATTTCTATTACGTAATCAGGAATATATGTATGTTGACACTATGACATACGTAAATTTATTTAGAATAGTTAATGTTACAATAAAATTTAAACATAGATTGTAGAAGATACAATATGCTGGCATTCAAACACATTTAAATCCAATATCCATGTATATAATAACACAATGAAGCAAATGTGTCTGTACATTTAATATATTAAAAAAAATATTGAAGGGGGCTTAAAAACAGCAAAACAGCACGAATCTGAAAAGAAATGTGTTTGTTTGTCTGTTTGTTTGTTCACGCTAATCACCGGAACGACTGGACGGATTTGAAAGAAAGTTTTTTTTTTAAATAATTGACGACTAGAATATAGGATTGAACTAGGAAGGGTGAGGAAAAGGATACGGACCTCCAGTAGTCCAACCAAACACAATCACAACAGTATGCTACTATTCCTACACGCCGCTCTTCTATGGACGTGTGGTACCTTACCTGGTGTGAGCTAGCCCAATTCGTGCAGAATCGTGCTCCAGCACTCAAAGTGCGTCATACCACACAATATCAGTCATGCTGATGAATTAAGTATTTATTAGTTTGTAATTACTTATTGTTTTTTTTTTTGTGGTGGAATTTTTTGTCTGTTTGACTCTTACTTAAGTACGTAACTTCGTTGTTTGAAAGTTGACAATATTATTAACGAAAAATGTCATTAATATTGGGAATAGTCAATTCTATATTAAACTGTTTGTATCAAATATACAGAGAGAATTGTAAAGTAGCAGATTTTGCATTTTGCGCATTTCTTATCAATTAGAGATTAAAAAATAATAGTCAAAGTATATAATGTATCACAATATACATTTAATCATCACCACTGCGAAATTGAAAGATGATAACGAGGTATGTTGTCACAGCGCTCAGTATCTGAAAAAGACATTAAAGTTACCAAAATAAACAAATATGATCAAAAAATTACAATGTGTGTATATTATAGTAAAAAGTATATTCTACTGTATTACATACGCGAAAGTTTGTAGATGTGGGTGGATGTATGAATGTTTGTAAATCTTTCACGCAAAAGCAACGTATCGTATCTGTATAAAATTTGGTACAGAGATAGATTGTATTCTGGATTAGCACATTTTTATCCGGGTACCACGCCAGTGATGGCGCGGGCTACAGCTAGCTAATAATAATAAAACATAGCAACCCAACAAGCGTTTTACTCTGGGCTAAAGAGTATTGGATTTTATTTACGACGAAAAAGTTGCCATGATGTGGACTTTCTACTTAAATATAAATTGTAGTTTATATTATATTATAGCTTCAATAACACTAACCGCTAGAATCAAAGGTCTTCCAAAGACACACATTCCAAGCGGGGAATAATCTGTGGACTTCAGAAATAGCATCTTATAAAACACATTTAGCTCAATAGATAAGTCGTCACTAAACATACTTGCTCTGAGCATTATCTGACTGAGCAATACTCGAGTTCGCTCCATCTAAAACATGTACAAGATATTAAATTTTTTACGCAAAATCGAAAATTTTAAACATTTTATATAAGAAACATGGAAAAGGGGATTTGTATGTCAAAGCGTACAACTGAGCTGGTGGTTCACCTGATGGTAAGCGATTACCATCGCCCATAAACATTCGCAGAGATAGTGCCTCTGATAATGCGCTGCCCGCTTTCAAGGGCAAAGGGATAAGGAAAGGATTGACGACTAGAAAAAAGGAAACGACTGGGAAGGGTGAGGAAACAGGCCAACCTCACGCACTATTGTTCTGATAACATAAGATCAGGCACAATGTTACCAAATTATTAAAACCACACAAATTATTCAAACTAGTTAATTAACTAAATATATAACACTACCACTGACCTCTACTTGAGTATAGTGACATGGTTCCACTATAAGTATTAAATTTGTTCCATGAAATATAAGCCACGATAGTTGCAGCAAAAAGTCGGTAAGTCGAGGATTTGGATTTTCTACTACAAACAAAATTTTATTACACTTTTAATATTATCACTATTTGCTATGGTAGTTTCGTAATGATATACTTACATAAATATGTAATTATATAGTACGGAGTTATAATCATGTAGAGAAAGAATGAAATGAGAAACAGGACAAGAAGTGGACCATACACTTTTGTTATTTGTTGGATTATTTCACATATATCTTCGTATACACAAGCCAAAACTCGTAGCGTTGTACAGGCTTCCGTTTTGAGATGCTCTTCACTATCTAGAAGAAAAGCTGTACTCAAATAATTGAATACTAGCTGTGACCCGCGGTTGAAACCGCGTAAGTCCGTATCCCGTAGGAATATCGGTATAAAAAGTGCCTATGTGTTATTTCAGTTGTCCAGCTATGTACGAAGCAAATTTCATTGCAATCAGTTCAGTAGTTTTTGCGTGAAAGAGTAACAGACGCACACATACATATGCAACCATCCTTACAAACTTTCGCATTTATAGTATTATTATTCGCCAATAGATGTCAGGAAGAGTCATAATAAATTGGGACTACTCAAACGCCTCCTATTTGTTAAAAGAGTAAGTTTAAGTCGATAAAACACGAATAAAACACGAATATGACATTTTCTAAAAAAATTCCTAGCTAGATCGATTTATCGCCCCCGAAACCCCCTATATACTAAATTTCATGAAAATCGTTGGAGCCGATTCCGAGATTCCAATTATATATATAGATATATATATACAAGAATTGCTCGTTTAAAGGTATAAGATTATAACATTCCAAAGCTTTTAATGCTTATAATAAATCATGAAATCATTCATAAAAAAATACCTAATTTTCCTATATTAAAATTAAGATACAGTGTATCAATTGCATTGTTTACTAGTCTTGAGTTTATTGTTTTCTGTGCTTTGGTTATATCCTTATCTACTTCCAAATAATCTGAAAAAAAAATTGCCGAAAAAGTATAACATTAAAATCGTAGTTACATAAATAAAATATGTTTTTACACATCACTTTACAAGATATCAATAACTACTCGGTAATATATTCCTTCGAAATAAGCTTAAACTTAAAATTGCTAACTAACCCATTTTCTTTAGTAACTGATGCAGTTTGTCATTAGAATCCTGAATTAAACTTTTCAATCGTAACGCTGTCAAAGTAAACTGGAGTTCGAGAAGCACTTGAATAATAAATTCAATGTAAAACAGCGAATACATGACGACTATTTCCACTGAAACAGTAACCCATATTATTATTTCTCAAAACGTGGAAGCTTTCCAAAACCGAACGTAAAAATGTCCCAAAATCTAAACGAAAAGTAAAAAGGAGGTACAGCTGATATAAAGTTAAAGTCATAAAACGATTAATAACATTTGCATACAATATTTTATAGTCCAAACGATCTTTGATTGATCTAGAAAATTTGTAAGAACCTTAGTATAAGATTTTATCAAATTTACCATTGCTCCCATTGTGAATTGCTTGCAAAACGTGACCATGGAAGTCAGTTACCACAATGATTAACATTCCAATGGTGAAGAAACAAAAAGCAGCATATTGTTTACGCTCAACAGTTTTCTTTTGCACGTGGCTTCCAATCTGACATTTTAACTATTAAAATTTGTTAATTTATAGAGTTACGATTGCAAAAACAGATAAAACCAATAATAAAAATATATTCATAAAACTGCTGCCTATCATATATTTATTAATACAAAAGGTAGTAGTGTAGGGAGCGATTTCTTAAATCTATCTATTGTTATCAATATTAAATGCTATATCATTCTATCATCACCTCATAAATTCGATCTAACACATGTATCAGACATTTCAGTCTTGCTGGGGCGTCGTAGCATCCAACACAAGTTACAGTCATAATTATAGTTACGTTGGATATCCATATAAGTCTTGCAGTCACAGTACGAGCTCGTTCAGAGTGCTTGTAATCAGCTAAATCTATTGCAAAACCTGTCAGAATTATCACATCTGAAAGAAAAGCAAATACGCTTTATGTTATTAGAATCAACAAAGAACTAAGGTATGACAATCCACATATGTGCTCTCTTATCAGTAATCACTACATAGTCCCTATGTCCCTATATATGCTTAAATCATAGATTTTGATGGGTTTTTTATAGATAATCATTCAAGAGGAAGGTTCATATGTATTGATAGACGTTCGTCCCGGCTCCGCCCGGATATTTTATAAAGGATATCGAGATTACTGTTTTATCCCAAGAGAGAATTTAATCGGGATAAAAATCCCATAAGTGTCCCCTTATCCAAATCAGCTCATACCCTGTCTGTACACCAAATTTCAACCGAATTGACGGACAAAGAAACAAACAAACTTTCACATATATAATATTAGAGTGATAACATCTATTAAAGTACTCCGAATTTAACGCATATGAGCCGGGGGCGAAAGCTATTATTCGATAAAGACCAATAAATATAAACTCCAAGTATACTTACTTAAAACCGTAATGAGTATCCTGCTTAGCACGTTATAGGTTTGGGAAAATTTTAAACTATTTGATGTGTATGTCACGGGTGCCACACCAAATATTCGAGATATTTTTAAAAGCAATACTGATGACCTATTCAATTTATCAATGTTAGGCTTTCCCATTTTAATGGAAATGTAGAATTCAAGAAGAAATCTGATGAATTTCATTAATTAATTATGAATTGTATTACATGTTGTACTGTTTAATGGGGGTAAAGGTGGATTAATATATTATTTTATAGTAAATCTTTAAGTAAATTTGCTTTTTCCGTTATCACAACATCATCAACTTTTAAACTTTACTCTTAATGTTGAAATTCAATAAATTTGTCAGTTCTGTAAAAATCTTGGCCACATTTTTAAACAGATGGTCCAATAATTTATACTATTTCACTGATATTTCATGAAAGAAATGTATATGACGGAGAAGTGCCTATATAAGCTTCACTAGTGGAAATAATTCAGTGTATTACAGTTTAGGTTGTTTTCTCAATAAGCAGTCGTTTCACTAATATTTATATAAACTGTATTAACTGTATAAATATTTGGCCTTTTCTCTTGAATTATTTATTAATGGTATTGCGTGCTTCGTTTGGATGACGTGTTTATTTTATTTGTTTTCTAACAAGAAAAATTGTCACCCGGTTATCATAGTACAACAAAAACGCCTTCTTAGTACAGTGGTTAACGCAAGATAAGAATATCTATATATTCGTGTTTTATCGACTTAAACTTAGCGACTCTTCCTGACATCTACTGGCAAATAATAATACTAATACTATTTTTTCTTCCTGACATCTATTGGCGAATAGTAATACTAATACTATTTTTTCTTCCTGACATCTATTGGCGAATAATAATACTAATACTTTTTTAAACCGAGCAAAGCTCGGTCATCCAGGTACTTAGATTGAAGATCAATTATACATATTATATTGAAACAGTAAAAATCGCTGAGTGTACATTGAAGATATTAAATAGATTACAATTGAAAGGGGTCTAAAAATACAAACAGAGCACGAATCCACAAATTAAATTTGCCTGTTTGTATGTTTTTCCGTATTAAACCTATTTTTATTGAGCGCCTCCAGTTTGTAACATTCAAAGTTAACGGGAACAAAGTCGCGGGTACCAGCTAGTCTATTATAAAGAGTACCGTCACATACTTGTTGTAGAGAAAATCGATCAGTGAAACAGGTGTATAACGTATGTCCCTTACCAAAACAAAACGCCTGATATGCTTTCGAAAGCAAGTCTGTCGTACGACCAAAATTTGTTTAATCTTAGTAAGGTGAGAAATTTTATCTCTCTTAATTATAAGGTACAATTATATATATTTTTTAAGAATAATAAAGAATCATCATCATCATCATCAGCCCATATATGTTCCCACTGCTAGGACACAGGCCTCCTATGAGGATTTCATTTTATGTCATAGTCGGCAATGGAGCTGGTAGGTCGCCTGATGGTAAGCGCTACCACCGCCCATGAACATTTGGAGAGGCGTAAGGTCAATAGCAGACCTTTCGCCTCTACAAATGGATTGCCGACTTTAATTAGGAAGGGATTACGAAAGGATTGATGGGAGGAATAAAGGAAAGGACTGGGAAGGAAAAGGATATGGGCCTCCGGCTCCCCCACTCACCGTACGAAACACAATAGCAAGCTATTATTTAACGCCGGTTTTCTGTGGGGGTGTGGTACTTCCCCGGTGCGAGTTGGCCCAATTCGTGCCGAAGCGTGCTCGACTCCCACAATAGAATAGAGTCAGGCCATAATCCACCACGCTGGCCAAGTGCGGGTGGCAGATGTCACATGTCGTCGAACTTTTGAGTCATGTAAAAGAGATATTTTTTTATGTCATAATCGGCGAGGGAGCAATGGGCAGTGCCACCGCCCATAAACATTTGTAGAGGCGTAATACCTGCAAATTGACTGCATACTTTTAAATACAAGGGATAAAAGCGAAAGATGTGGGGAAGAAAGGAAAGGGTAAGGAAAAGGATATAATGCTCCAGCTTTCCACTCACGAAACCCAGCATTCTCATGCTACTATTTCACGCCGGTCTTCTAAAGGGTCTTCTAAGGTCTTCTAAGGCACCACGCCTTTCCCGGTGCTGGCCCAATTCGTGCCTAAAGACATGCACAAACTCGACTACACACTCAAGATAAGAAAAAAAAAACAAAAGATATCCAGTATTAATTAGGTATATATTATTATAATATCATTTTAGTGATATAACAGTAAAGCAGTGGTGGCTCAGTGGTAAGGACCTCGGACTTCAAAATCGATAAGTCGGGGTTCGAGACCGGGCGAGCGCGCAGGAAATAAATTGATTTTTCAATTTATCTGCGCATGTGGATAACATCACCACTGCTTCATCGGTGAAGGAAAACATCGTGAGGAAACCGGCATGTCCAAGAATTAAAAGTTCGACGGCATGTGACATCTGCCAACCCGCACTTGGCCAGCGTGGTGGATTATGGCCTGAACCCTCATAGGAGGCCTGAGTCCCAGCAGTGGGAACATATATGGGCTGATGATGATGATGATGATGATGATGATATAACAGTGAAAAACATCAACAACATAGTGAATAGTTGGCTACATCAAAATAAATTGTACAGATAGTATCGCTAAACATTAATAATTAATAATTGATAAAGGTAGGAAATACAGAAATCAGTTCAAACAAAAAAAAAATAAAAAATAAAAATAATATAAATAAATGTAAATTAGGACATAAACAAAATGGTTCTGAATGATTTTAAGACGAAAATGTATATCGTTACGTGAAATCGTATTGAAAGACGTTTTACGTCTTAATTTTGTAGAATGATTTTATAAAACTAACATTTTAATCCATTTTCATACATAACTGTTTCTCAACATTTCTCCACCTTTAATTACTCTCATTCATCTATCTATAAAGAGCATCTTCTCGTCCCACTGAGAACGGATCCCGCCAATATCAAATCATTTCAGTGAACTCTTTGTTAGGATTATAAGTTTTAGCCAATGAGAGTTTTGGCATTTTATTATTCATTTTTCATAATTTATATGTCCTTTAAAAATAACTCTGCATAATTTTCTTGATATATTTACTCTATAAGACCTATTTGTTACTAAATATAAAACATTAACTTAAACTGGGACATTACAATTAAATAAGTTAATGCGCATCCAACAACCTGAAAAAACAAAGGTTTTGTTGAAGAATAGCGAAAAAGGTTGAGGCAAGAGCATTACCTCACTGTAGCTCTGATCTATTAGATACCTAACCAAACTTCAAATTTCAGTTATCTATATAACATATTGATTCTGATAAGATACTTAATATCCGTAGAAAGTTCACGATCGATACTTGACCCAAACTATGCTAACAAAAGAAAGCGCGCGTCGGTAGCGTCCGCAATCCTTTGTTTTTGTTAGTTTGTTTTGTGTTAAGCTCCATGATATTGTTCATGGATATAACCATGATCTTGCCCTTTCCATGTTTATTGTTAGGCCAACTGTAGAGCTATATGCATTAACTCTATTGAACATCAACTGCATGTCGTGTTCAATTGATACTATTAACACAGTATCATATGCACATTATATAGTTAATTAATTTGGAAAATATACTAATAAAGAAGACGAGGAAATTGGGACAATCACAACAATAATTTTGTGTAAAATACCTTAACCGCCAACGATCTATTGAGAGCGAATAAATTCAGAGGCGAAAATGTCACTTCATTCAATTCAATTGTGCGCTTGAAGTTGTCCAGCTCGTATAAAATTGAGTCGCATTCGCTCCAAACATACTTTACACGGTCTATTAGTTCTTGAATATCTTCTTTCTATATTAAATAAATAGTATGTCATGTATTAGGTACCTAAATACAGAAATAATATACCGTAAAACATATGAATAATATTATGACATCAGATTATACAACTTACCTGTTGATGGGTGCGGTGACAAGGCTCTATAAGTATCACCATTAAACAGAAGTGATAAAAAAACCATGAAATATACGAAATTCTGTCGCTTGTGCTACCTATAAAATATTAAGTAGTGAAGTAAAAGTTTTTGTGGGGATTTGACACAAATACATATTTCAATGTTTCTTTCAATTTTAACCATAAGCGTCTGTGCGTGTTTCGAAAGTAGAATGAAAATAGGACAAATATAATACGATGCTTTTTGAATTATGTTTACACATATGATTACATTATATGATACAAATTGCTCTCGACCGACCTCCATAAAATGAATGCAATAATAAAAAAGACATGGTGGCCCTTATTTTTAACCAATGTTCCCAAAAACGTCCCAGAATTTTTCTGAATTCTGTGTTTTTGAAATGTAAAAATCCGATTATCGTTATTATTTTTGTGTTTGATAGGATATCCTATATATCTAACACTCCCTCCACAGGGATGTCGATGATCCATTTTATAGAAAAAAAATATCTTTGTAGTAGTACAAATTTACAAGAACTATTTATGCGTTTTACGAATGGCTTACTACCACAGAATATTAAACGCATTAAAGCGTATTTGCTTTTGTGTCACATTATATGTATACTATAATTGAAAATTGACCGAAAAGGGAAATCTTACTTTTTACAGAACAGAGCTCCATGAGAGACAAACATCCGAAGCTTGATAGATGGATCACAATCAATATTAGAGACAATACGATAGAAAATCCATCACACCGTCTGACATCTCTTACAGTGTCAGAAATGAATAGATATGCTGAAGCATACGAACGGATTTCTGAAGCAATATCTTTTATACGTCTGTCATCATAGTATTCTGAAAATTGTTAAAACTATAAATACAACTAACAAACAACAAGATTTACGTTATTAAGTGAAAGATTTTTTGTAGAACATTGAATAAAATACATAATTTATTGATACCGATACCGACAACCACGAACATCATACGAACCTTTTCTTTTCAAAGACGGTTGGTAAACAAAGTCCGATATGCCTATGGCTTTATTTATTTTTGAACAGTTATCTTCGAAATCTGAAAATATAGTATAACTAGCTGCACCCGGCAAACGCTGTTCTGCCTTACGTTTATCATTTAGGGGTATGAAAAATAGATGTTGGCCGATTCTCATAGATACCGGATAAGCACTAAAAGTTTCATTAAAATCGGTCAAGCCGTTTCAGAGGAGTATGGCAACGAAAACTGTGACACGAGAATTTTATATATTAGATACATATTAAAAATCGTAAAATTGTAAATGGATACCAGACTCAAACACAATTGTGTATGGAGACCAGACTCATCAGGTAAAGAACACAACAATTACGAATAGTATTGTATGTTTTGGCTGAATCCGAAAACAGTGTCACTGAGCGCGTTAAAACTCGAAAGTTTCTTTAGGTGCCAAGATATTATAACTTAGATTTGTGGCCATTGATAATATGTATCTGTAATAATTATAATCAACACACAGCTTAAATAGCACCAGAAATATATATATACATATTTTCTATGCTATAAGCAGGCAACTAAGGTGGTAGTTCGCCCGATGGTAAGCGATAATCACCACCCATGACCACTCGTAGAGGTAGTAAATACTCTGTGAATCTTCTCTCTCATTCTCTGAGTACCTCTGCGAATGCGCTGCCTACTTACAAAGAGAAACGGATAAGGAAGGATTGACGGCTGGGAAGAAGGAATGGACTGGAAAGGGTGACGAAAAGGAAACGGGCCTCCGGCTCCCCCCACTCACGTACGAAACACAGTAGCATGCTACTATTTCAAGCTGATTTTCTGTTTGGATGTGATACTTCCTCTGTGCAAGCAGATCCAAATCGTAACGAAGCTTGCTCAACTACCATATATTAAGCATAAAAACACAAATCATTATAATTACCGACTTGTAACTCCGTAAGACCTGTGTTTACATCAAGAAGAGCGATGTATATTAACATCACGATGGAAGCATATTGAGCGCTTATTACCATTATAATAGCGTATATCAGGCTGTGTGCATTAATTTCCAATATTATTTTCCCTGTAAATAATAACATTGAGAAGAATTAACTCATTACTATAATACAGTATGTTTGAGTGTCAAATCTTTGATAAACAATATGTAAATAGTCTTACACTCATAACTGCTCTTTGAAAACGTTACTGATAAATAATTCCACAGCTTACATACATATAACAGCGTTACAAATATCGTCATAGAGAATCTTATAACAATGCACTTCCATGACGAGAGCGAATTCTTTTGGGGACGATACAACTGCAATAAAACTGTTGTTATTGTTATATTTTTACATAAGACCAGAAAACAGTTTAAATTGTTTGAAAAATAACTAAGTGCTAATTTATTTTGCATTTTTTTTTTATCTAAATATATATAATTCAAAGGTGACTTACTAACTGACTGACATAGTGATCTACCAACGCACAGCCCAAGCAACTGGACGGATCTGGCTGAAATTTGGCATGCAGATTGATGTTATGACGTAGACATGCGCTAAGGAAGGATTTTGATTAATGTTATCCACAAGGGGATCAAACAGGCAATGAAAGATTGTACCACGTAAACTTATTAAGCGCGAAGCGAAGCTGCGGACAGCAATTAGTACATTATATAACTTTATGCTTAGAAGTTCTAGCGAATAATTGAAAGTACTTACAGTATTCGTTAACTTATCTAACTCGTTGAAATATTTTATCCAGCGTCGCATCCGATTATAGTTAAAACAAGCTTCCCAATTGATTAACAGTAAATTAAAGAAACCATTTAAAAATTTAAAAACTTGAGAAGGATGGTGTTTTTGGTAACGGGTGTTTACCTCCATAATAAATGAAAAATCTGTAATAATTTTTTTTTAAACATTCATTAGGCATATTTTATTCAATTGTTTTCGAAGATTGATACAAACCACTAAATATATAAATGTAAAATACAAAATTGAATAAAGTAATGAAATAAATGCCTTAGGTACGAAAGACGGTTATTTAGAACGACGCACGCACACCATTATGCAATCAACCACACATGCATACAAAAACATCGCCCATAAATAAAAATATGCAATTTATGAAAAATTTATTGATTGTACTGAAAAAAGAAATCACTACTAAAAAATAACTATGTTGCTTGAACAATAATATGCCAAAAATCAAAAAGTTAGTATGCTCTGTATTAGTATGGTTTAAAATCGATAAAAGAAATTTGTATAATAGTGATTAAATAGTATTTGTTTGATTTTTTTATCTTATCAAAATAGAAAAATGTTTTGAACACACTATGAAATAAGCATAATATTATCTTAAGAAATATCATAAAATTTTCTGCTTTAGTCATTGAAATAGAACAATATGCTTTAGAACATTATGAAAACGCTTTTAGCTGTCCCTTTTAGCTGAAGTATAGTCCACCAACCTAACAAAACACTTCCAGTTAAAATAGGATAAGCAGTAATAAGAAACTGCAGACCAAAATAAATATATCGAACATGGTAATAATTACGAACAAAATTTAAATTTTGTCTTCCACATTAAGAACACACTGTAGTTTTATTTGTCCTTCCCAATCTTTATATTATTATAAAAATTTTAATACAGCCAAATATTCAAGAAAGCGAAATAAAAATTTGACATTTCTCTTAAAAAACGCTTGACGATAAAATATCATATATAAAACCATTATCAAAAGTGACTTACCCAAAACTAATATGACAATAATACCGTAAAGATAAAAGCCTCTGGAGCATTCCAGAACAGTCGTAGAGCGAATCGGAGCCATTGCAAACCATCTCGACATTCTAAGAACTTGTTTGAATATTTCTTGGGAAACTGTTAGTTTATAAGACATTTTGAGAGACTCCTTTTAGATAAGTTTCGCGTCCGTTTGGAGTTCGAGGCGTTTCGAGTCCGCGTAAGCTGTAAAGGTTTTTTCTTTATCTTAGTGCGGCCAATCGAGCTGGTGATTCACCTACTGATAAGTGATCACCGCCCATGAACTTTTAGTTAAAGGATAAGGGCAACGGCAACTGGGGATTGGGATCGGTTATGAAAACAATACGGTTCTCGGACTTCCAAACTCGTCGTACGAAATATACTACAATTTCACGCCTATCTCCCATGGCGGTGTCGTACCTTCCCTGGTGCGAGCGGTGCCAATTCGTGCCGAAACGTGCTCGAATTCCACACTCAGTTCATACCACAGATAACGCAATACTATAAGAGGTTCATATGGTAGTGATATGAATTTAGGTATGTATAATATGAAATCCTAAATTAATCCCCAAAAATTAATCGTGTAACAATTTCAAACCAAAATCTCAGTTAATTTTGTAAAAATTAAAAATTTTAACTCACCTTTCCAACAATGTAAACAATAGAACCATCAAGTCTGCTACGAAAGCGTCCATTAATGATTTAATTGAAAAGGATTTTAATGGAATGATAAATGTAAAAGATAGTATTTTTATGATTGCATCAAATATGAATCATAACAATTATACCACTATATTATGAAAAAAAACATATGATAATTAAGAAAGAAACCTGAAATATGTACATTAAAAATAGAAACACAAGAGACAATTAAATTATTTTTTTTTTTTGTTTAAAAGCGCTTAATCGAATCCCATAAAAAATACTTAAAAAACCAAGACTCGCAACAAAGTTCTTGTACTGTAAGTAAATGTGAGATAGGTACGTGTAATAAATACCAAGTCGATTATAAATTTATACAGTTCCTACTTAAGAAACCTTCTCTTTCTGTCTTAAGTACTTTCGTAATTATCAACCTATTTATATCTTATAATTAAGATGATTATAAATATGTAAACATGTAAAAAGCAGTTAAAAATTATAGTAATTAATATAATTTTAACCAATTGCGACAGGAGAAAGGTATATTTTTCAGGCGTGTGTATGTTATATGTCACATACATGTATGTCCATTCCTTTTAGTTGTAATCATCAGAAATGAAGTAGTAATATGGGCTAAATAAATTATGAAAATGACGCAAATAAAAAAGGTGGGTCTTTTTCTTACCCTAGCAATATGGATATCAAATGAAGGGTCGTAGAAGACCATTCCAATAAAATCAAATCAAAAGCGCTCGGTTGCTTAGATACTAAATAATATTGTGTTATTTTCAACTAAAATTTCCATTACCAGTTCAAGAAACGGTTACTGTAATAATATTACAATAGAACTAAATATTATAGTGAATGTTCACTCAAACCTCAACATCAACTCGCACATCAATCATTTAATGCGGTTTATTTACGGTGTAAATACTAAATAATTCCTAATACCTAAATGTTTCTTAAGTAGGTACTGTGAGCAGATCGATAAATCGATATTAAATTACCCATACGTTATAATCGGGTATGTATGTTTATGAAATACTAGCTGCGCCCCGCGGTTTCAGCCGTATCCCGTAGGAATATTGGGATAAAAAGTTGCCTATATGTTGTTCAGCTGTCTACGTACCAAATTTCATTGCAATGGGTATAGTAGTTTTTGCGTGAAAGAGCACAAACACACATACATCCTTACAAACTTTCGCAATTGTAACAATAGTATGATAATTTTTAGTATTTTCTCGTTAACTACGTAGCTACTATTTAATTTTATATTAATTATATTAAAAATCATTGTTAAAGAATTGAATGCTACAAATCAATAGAGAATGCCGCATCTCATCGCGATAATATTGTAATCATTGCAATAATATTTCTTATTACTAATGGAGCTCGCAATTCATATCTAATATATAAGATTCTCGTGTCACAGTTTTCGTTGCCATACTCCTCCGAAACGGCTTGACCGATTTCGATGAATTTTTTGTGCTTATCCGGTATCTATGAGAATCGGCCAAAATCTATTTTTCATCCCCCTAAATGATCAGAGTAAGGCAGAACAGCGTTTGCCGGGTGCAGCTAGTAAGGAATAAAACTTAATGTGATTGCCCCAAAGATGTATCTTATATCTTTGGGGCAATATATATATATATATATATATATATATATATATATATATATATATATATATATATATATATATATATATATATATATATATATATATATATATATATATATAAAATTGTAATCTCGGAATCGGCTCCAACGATTTTCATGAAATTTAGTATATAGGGGGCGATAAATCGATCTAGCTAGGAATCTTTTTTAGAAAATGTCATATTCGTGTTTTATCGACTTAAACTGAGCGACTTTTCCTGACATCTATTGGCGAGTACTAATACTAATACTATTTTTTCTTCCTGACATCTATAGGCGAATAATAATACTAATACTATTTTTTGGCGAATAATTAAAGTTCCAGCAGATGACGTTGTTAAGTAACGTAGTCAATGAGTGTTTGCTTTGAGGTTAGACTAATTGTTTATATTGTTTTGTGTCTTCTTAATGCACGTGTTCACTTAGAAATGCCTAAACGATCTTGGAAAAAACGCTTATAAACAATCTAACTTCACGAAGTTAAACCGAGCAAAGCTCGGTCATCCAGGTACAGTAGTATTAAAGAAACACGCTTTCTTACTTTCTTATTTTCTTTCTAATTCTGATTAAAAGAAATCAGGTTGCAAATAAAACGGCGTATCAAGAGAAAAATCTTTATTACACACAAGAGTGTTATAAACAAGTAAGGAAATTGCTTCTCTTAAATCTATATAAAATAGATAAATGCATATTCGTTTCGTATAGATTTCTTTGTTTGAACAATGTCTATTCATTGAAATCCAGTCCATGGTGTCTTGAGCTACATTAGCTAGTGGAGCTTGCAATTCAAATGATTCCATCTTAATGTGAATTCTTTACAGATATCCATTTCAGC
This sequence comes from Zerene cesonia, assembly GCF_012273895.1. Taxonomy (NCBI): domain Eukaryota; kingdom Metazoa; phylum Arthropoda; class Insecta; order Lepidoptera; family Pieridae; genus Zerene; species Zerene cesonia. The sequence goes on from NC_052103.1 coordinate 4,872,155, forward strand.
CACAGAAGAATGTGATTTATTTTAGTATTTTTGCCAAGAAGTATTTAAATAATTCTTGGCATCATGGATAAATAAATATATTACATATTGAGATGAATGATCCACTTATCCTAACATCAATGGAACGACGCTGGCGCTTTTAGTGACATTTCTCTTGTTTAAAAGTAGGCTTATCTCATAGGTAACTAGAATAAAAGCATTGTCTTGTATGGAGTGATTACAATTAAATAAGTCAAAGCAGATGCAATAACCTGAAAGAAAAAGTTTCTTGAAGTTAATAAAAATAATATTTTTCGGAAATAACATAAATGTTATTTATAAAATTGTATCACACAAGAATTTTTATTTTATGCAATCACCCATAACATACTCCTATTCTGAATCTGAAATAATGTAAAATGCAATTAACCACATACATCATCTGTTATCCTAAAGATTTGTATACCTTATAGAGCTTCCTCACGGGAGTGCTCAGATTGGGGCTGTGACAATGAATAAATTTACTTTAAAAACCGTAAAGCTATTTCAAATAGGCCAGTTTTCCCTAATCCTTAATGTAGTATTTTTAAAGTTTAATTTCAAACTGTTTTAGTTCTTACACATTCAAAAAGATGATAAGGTTTGGAAGTGGAAGCGAAGCAATACAAAATGCTTTAATTTTGCAATCGAGATTATTTGTTCCTCTTTGTTTTCATTGATGTATCTGTACCCAAATATATGACATAATAAAAATAATGTAAAATACCTTCCTTGCAAACGATCGACCGAGAACAAATAGATTTAGAGGCGAAAACGTTACTTCATTCAATTGAATAATGCGCTGGAAGTGGTCCAACTCATTAAAAACTGAATCGAATTCAGTCCAGAGATATTTAAGATGGTTGAGGAGGTTCATGGTTTCTTCCATCTGCAGTAAAATAATATGTATTATAATGTATCTTTAAAATAAATGCATTGTGTGCTTATGCACACACTATACACTTTTATAAGTATTAAATCGTAATTACGAGTATTCTAGTATGAAATAATATAAATTCTTGGTTGACTGAAGTTGACTTTACCGATTTAATTATTTTTATATATTTTTTATTATTTCTTGTAATATTTTCACTTGCATAATCAAAACAAACACAGAGACAAAGAAATACCTATCCTATCACACAGAATGAAATTCGAGCATGACTACACAATTTCAGCAAATGATGTGAGCTGCTGGCGCCTGGCGCACCAAGCAAATGCTTCTAGCTTCCCTTTGCACGAAACACATAATGATACGAGTAGGTCCAGTATATCTTATACCTTTAAACGAGCAATTCTTGTATATATATATATATAATTGGAATCTCGGAATCGGCTCCAACGATTTTCATGAAATTTAGTATATAGGGGGTTTCGGGGGCGATAAAACGATCTAGCTAGGAATCTTTTTTAGAAAATGTCATATTCGTGTTTTATTCGTGTTTTTTTTTTCCTGACATCTATTGGTGAATAATAATACTATTTTGCTTCGTAGATAGCTGGACAACTGAAATAACACATAGGCACTTTTTGTACCGATATTCCTACGGGATACGGACTTACGCGGTTTCAACCGCGGGTCACAGCTAGTAAGTGTATAATCTATGATGAAAGGCGTTTCGTAATGGGTCAACTGCAGCATCACCAAGTGGGGCCAGATTTATTAATTTTTTATAAGCATTTTACTATAAAACTAGAAATAGAAATACAGATTATATTTTTATCAAGCCTCGTTTGTCTAAGCAAGCGTATAAAATATATTTTATTAAAAAGGTTACCTGTTTATTAATGCGGTGACAGGGTTCTATGAGTATAATCAGTCTACAGACGTGCAAACTTAACCAAAAAGTTGAGAACAATATTTCCATTACACAGCCTTAAACAACATTATATATATTATATTAGCAATTACTTAATTAAAAGTTTTTGAACCTACGTAGGAAACTGCACTATACTTAATACATATTATCACATTGAACTCTTTATAAACCGACTATTTTCATCAAATTAAAAATAGGAAGGGATTCTCAATTTCTGTATTGTTTTGTATTGGTTGTTATTTTGTTTTGGGTTTGTTACCTTAGAACTTTCAACTTGGTGACTCGATTTCGATGATTTTTAATTGGAACATGATACCTCCCGTGTCGCTGCATTAAAATTTCGTCTAGTTCTAACATTTTAAAAGCAGTTTAGTTCTTTTTAAAACTAATTTTCACCGATAAAATCACCGACAAGCTGCTATCTTGAATCCATTGAACCACAAAAGACATGCCCCTTTTAAGTGACTGCAAGTTATATAAATAAAATCAAAATGAAAATTACGTCACAATTCATACCTTTTGTACAGGAAGGCGCCAACAGAACTAAGCCAGGCAGGCTTGTCAATCGTACTACGGTCAAAATCAAAGATATTATCATGGACAGGCCGTCACATCGCCCGACCTCTTTTACAGTATCGGAAATGAATAGGTACGATGACGCATACGAGCGGATTTCTGAAGCAGCCTCCTTAATTCGTCTGTCATTATGGTATTCTAAAAGTTAACAAATTTTAGTTGTTGAAGAACTATACAGTCCACTTAACGAGATCAGAATATCTAATTGTTGATAAAAATTTTGCATTCATTCGATTATTTAAAAGAAAATATCTCGAGTATATAGTTATTAGCAGCTAAAAAAAATATAACTGTTTTTAATTATATACCATAAAAACCAGCAATTCCTTTCTCATTTATAATTCGAAGTTTAATTATGAATTTGGCGTAATTAATATGGATGATAAATTGTTAATTACAGTTATGAATCAATTACTTTATACGTTTTTTTTTGATTCAATTGAACATGATTTTAATTCACAATTGTGTCATTCATATTTTAACGAAATAAATCTTTTTAGATTTTTACATTGTTTCGTCAGACTGTTATTTGTTTCGTATACATGATTTCGAACATAAATTTATCTCATGTTAATAAAACTCACGTCTGTAAAGCTAGAAAGGTCAAGTCGGCAGAATCACTCGAATTATATCTCAAAATTTAGTGCTCATTTAGTG
>NC_052103.1:4876225-4877951 GCF_012273895.1 Zerene cesonia
CACTAAATGAGCACTAAATTTTGAGATATAATTCGAGTGATTCTGCCGACTTGACCTTTCTAGCTTTACAGACGTATAAAACTCTTATAAAATTCAATTACAATACGTGAATCAAATTAACTACGCAAATAATTTTAATTTATAGACATAACAGTCTCTTTCTATGTAAACAAAAGTTTGATTCGCACCTTTTCTCTTCACAGATGAGTGGTAAAAAAAGTCTGATACATCTAAATTAATTCCAATATTCCTTGAACAAATATTGTCCTCAACGTCTGCAACTACCATAAAAAGTTAAATTAATTTAGCTTTTAATAAGGGTATTGCGTACTTTTATTCTACATCACTCGTCTCTAAATATTTACTTCATTGTCATATTCGGTATTGGAGCTGGTGGATCGTCTGATGGTAAGCGCTACCACCGCCCATGAACATTTGGAGAGGTGTAAGGTCGAAGAGGATATGGACACATGAAACACAGCAATATGTTATTTCACGCCGGTCTTCTGTGGGGTGTGGTACTTCCGCGGTGCGAGCTGGCCCAATTCGTACGGAAGCGCGCTCGACTACCACATACAACGCTTCTTAAGCTTTCTTGGTAAAATGACTTCAGAATAGAACCAACAGTTGGATGCGCCGTGATCACAAAAGTCTGATCTCCGACATGTCCGTGAAGTCCATCATTAAAACAAACTTATAGTGCATGAGTGAATCAGGACTTTTTATAAAATTGTCCTAGAGACCAATCATTTACATATGGAAAAATATATTTTGCATAATAATTTAAAACATGATTGATAGTATGTTTGTCGACGTGTTCATACTACAGTAAATAGCTACTTTTAATGTACACCGAACTGTAGTACTTACTGGCCCTAATTTTGGATTTGTAATTATTTCTGGTGATGGTTTTCAATAAAAGATATGCGATTTACTGATCACCCATTGTAATAAAAAAGAAAACAATAATAATATGTTGTTTAAGGAATAATTTCTATATCATATTGATTGCTCCTTAAAAGAAACATTTACCTTCATATAATCATAATAACAATGCATTAAGAATTATAAGACAAACTTTAGCTCATATGGGGACTAAATAAGGACAAAATAAATCAAATGTTTCATTACCAAGTGGCTCAATCTCCGCAAGACCTACGTTTACATCAAGGAGAGCAATGCTTATCAGCATCATGATAGATGCGTAATGAGCAGTTAGAATAATTATTATCAAATATGACACATTGTGCGAAATTATTTCCGTGAGTATTTTCCCTGTAAAAAATGACAGGTAATTATAATGTTGTTGTTGGTTTTGAGGTTGTTGTTGATGAAGTTGTAACAAATAATTATGACACATTCCAGAAGCAAATCATTCATATGAATCGCTACTAATATTATAAACACGAAAGTTTGTAAGTATGAATGTATGTATGTATGGGTGTTTATTACTCTTTCACGCAAAATATACAGAACTGATTGCAATGAAATTTGGTACGTAAATAGCTGGTCAACTGGATCACATAGGCAGCTTTTTAACCCGATATTTCTGAGGGACATAGACTTACGCGATAGAAACGCGGGGCGCAGCTAGTTTGATATATATTTAACCGACGTCCCAAAAACGAAAGAGACTCTCAATACGACAATATGTCTTTGGCTACTTACTCGATAACTCCGTGATTTTCCGATCGACAGGATCCTTTGTGTGTTAGGGAATAATAGT
>NC_052103.1:4877961-4881846 GCF_012273895.1 Zerene cesonia
AGAAAGTAATTAATGGTCTTACACTCAAAACAGTTCCTCTTCGCTAACGTTATTGAACAATAACAGTACAGCTTAAATATATATAATAGCACAACAAACGTCATCATGGAAAATCTCATGACAATACCCTTCCATGAAGAAAGCGAACGTTTTGGTGGACGATAAATCTAAAATAAAACGTTGTTAATGGATTTTACTTGACACAGCCGTTAAAAAGTTTTAAATTGAAGAAATCCTCTTCTCATACATTACTACTTGCTTAATTATTATTATTATTTCGCCCGACAATAACAATCAACTGCGTGTCGGGGCACGCGCAGTTCCGTCAGTTTAGCAATACCACTGACTCCTAGACCTATCGACATTTTTTTGGAGTTGTCGGAAATTGCAGTTTTTTTAATGGTATCAACGTTTATACATGAGTATGTAGCTGATGAGCCAAACAACTTTCTAGTACGAACATTTTTTAGGATAGTATAGTATATAATTATAGCTTTAGTAGTAAAGTATAGTTCAGCTATATGTAGATTTTTAATTGTGAAAGAAATTTCAAAACCTATAGAGTAGTTTATTCGTTACATTTATTACAGACAAAACTGAATTTCATATTCTTTACCTTATCTAACTCGTTGAAATATTTTATCCAGCGTCGCATTCGATTTGAGTTATTGAAGGCTTCCCAATTAATCAACAGTAAATTTATTAATCCGTTTGCTAACGTTAGTGGTTTATAGGATTCATGTCTGTGGAAATGGATAAATACTTCCATTATAAACAATATATCTGAAATGGTTTAAAATGTTTAATTAGTAGGTATTTTATTTAAATCTCGTTTTTACATTGACACAAAGGGGTCATGCTGTATCCAATGATATGACAGAGCCAATGTATAGCTGAATAATCCCAACACAATTTACCTCAGTTAAATTAGAAAGTATAGAAATAATTGCTTTTTATTTTTTATGTCATAGCGGGCATCTGAGCTGGTGGTTCGTCTGATCGTAAGCGATTACCACCGCATATGAACATTCGCAGAGGTTCACAGCGTTCTCAGCGAATGCGTTGCCCGCTTTTAAGGGGTAAGGGACAAGGAAAGGTTATCTTATAGGCTAGGCTTGACTGGAAAGAAGGAATGTACTGTGAAGGGTGAGGAAAAGGAATTGGCTTTCGGGCTCTGCTAACTAAAGCAAATGAAATACAAGAATTAACTACCAAGAATGCTTCTTTTAACCCCAAGTTGTATTAGTTTTTCTTACTATTATACTACTGAATACTACATAATTTAAAATAAAATAAATACAACAAAACATCGATCAAAATGGACATTCTTCTTAAAATGCTTTAGTGAAAAAATTACACAAAGTGCTTATACAATACAAACACTAAATGGATTAGCTTACCCAGGAAAGAAATAACAAGAATACCGTAAATATAAAAGCATCTGGAGTATGACAAGACCGCCGAGGGGCGGATTGGGGCCACTGCAAACCAGCTCGACACTCGAAGGACTTGTTTGAATATCTCTTGGAAAATTGCAATTTTGTATGGCATTGCGTGTTTCGTTTCCATATGTTTCAAATCTAATGGCCTGTTACCTACTTTTCTTGCGTCGTATAACTTAAAAAATAATATGTCTTGACAAATTTTTAAATATCTCAAAAGCATTTCAAACATAAATCCCGGTCAAGTAAGAATGTTGAAAAATAAATTTCACCTAGTCCATAATGGATACACAAATAATTAACCAACAACAGAATAAGCTTCAGATTATACTCAATTGTTGTAATGCAATGATAAATGTAAAGATAAGTTCATGGCATTAGGTTTCAATGGTTACAAAATATAGTGTTTCTTATATTATTAATTTTTTGTTCCTGTGTCGAGTTTAAAGAAAGAACATTATTTGAAATAAAAATCTAACTTACATACAATCGTTTAGTCTCTTTTGAAAATATTCACGTTTTTTCTGAAAATAATCCCATAAATGGCCGAAATCAGAAATTTAAAAACTGACATTATTGTTAGGTACCTTGTTCATATTGTAACTCTAATAATAAATTATTTAGATCTTTATCAAACCTTAAAAAATGACTACTTGCTCGTCAATCATTTAATACTTGTTTATTATGTAAATATTTAATATTTCAGTATGTTTAAGTGTGTACTAATCAATATAGGTACTCGATTTGTATTAACGAACTTGTGCATTGAAATCGGGTTACTCAGTATTAACCGTAAAGTGAATTTTTCATTTCAAATCCCAAAACCAAAATTCATAAATAAAACGGGCCATCAAGAGAAACTCCTTTATTATAACACACATAACAAAGATATAAATAGTAAAAACCTTTCAGTTCTCCATTAACTCCATAAGAACATTATTATTTAGTGTTGTTTGTAAATAACATTACAATTGTATGCTTGGATATTACATTTCCCGAGGCCCTTGGCTGCCTAACTATGCCACTCCTTGTAGCGTAATTACGTCTGCATTAAGCAAATATGTCTCACAAAGATTTCTTTGTTCGAATGCTGCCAGAATACTATCTTCAAGATGTCTATTGATGATTCCAGCACACCTCATATCTTGAGCTGCATACGCTAGTGGAGCTTGCAAGTCATATTCTTCCACTGGCTGTTCAGAATAATTCTGAAGGGAATCTTTTTCAAGTATGGACTTCCATTCATCAGAGATATCCATTTTCGGTCGCAGTAGAACGAGCTTTGATTTCAGTTTTTTCGGTTTAACAGAATAATTATTCACGTGAAGGATCCTTGAATATGCAGCTTCAATCAGTTCTTGTGCATATTGAGATGAATGGTCCACTTTTCCTAGTAGACTTCGAACGCAAGCTGTTACTTTCTCGTTCCAAGTCGTTGCCTTTTGCAAGACATTATCAATATCGTTAGTTTTATTTCCAGACATCAGCATCATCATGTGCCTGCAAATTCCTTCTTGTAAGGCTTTTTCATCCTTATATTGGGTAAGATTTGTGTCAAACTGTGCTTTTATTTCATTGGGTGTACCGCCGAGACAAAATACAACACCAGTAAGACCTGAAATAAGTGTTTAAATTAATTCAACAATATACAAGCGATAGTAATACTGTTGTTTAATTCTGGCAAAATTTATATCGTTACCACATCTTTCTAAAATAGCGGCCATCTCTAAAGCAACAATCGCTCCAGATTCGTAACCAAGGAGATAAAAGTTCTTTAGTTCGGTCAATGACAGGAGAATCTGAAAAAGAACATGTATTAATAACAATGGAGGAATACTTCTTTTAACAAACTCCGCTCTACGATTGCTTTAGTTAGGGTAAAGCATAGCTGAAATGAGAAGGAACTAACTGTTATTACATTTTCATAAATAAATATGAAATAATAATATTAATAAGTTAGATAAAATATTAGAATAGTTTTCTACATTTTTGCCCATAACGAACGGTCGGAATCAATGATTTGGTTGTTATTTTTTTTATTGTTATTACCTGGAGTTCAAACAAATCGCTTAAGTTTAAATTTTTGGGTTGTGTTATATTTTATAATATAACACCAATACTCGAATTTTGCTTTCAATAATGATAACTGACGATAATCATCGTATATTAATATATCCTCCAAAAGAAGTTTAAATTTGCTGACGGTCAAGTGAATCGGGTGCTTTATCATATAATATTGTAAATTATCTTTTCGCCTCTGTTCGGCAAAGTGAGAAGAATAGAGAAGATATTTTTCAAATAAACGTCACACACATCAGCGAATCGCTGCGCCATAGTATGTAGGTCCTCGGCGTGGCGAAGCGGCGGTTGCAGCACGAGCGCGGGCAGCTTGAGCCGCTCGCACAGCACGGAGAAGCGCGCGTGGTTGCCCTCCACGCCCGGC